>NW_007728255.1:89768-118693 GCF_000696425.1 Galeopterus variegatus | reverse complement strand
TTTTTTTACTCTTCAGTCACAGCACTGTAAGGGAAATCTTAACGCCTTAAGTATTAAAGCCTTAAAGCTATTTGTGTTGAATGTTTTCCAGAGCAGCATGAAAATGGATAGGAAAGGAATGTTTCCTCATGCTAGAATCCATTTTTTTAAGGGGGCTCAATACTGAGGGAGGAAGGGGAGGTCAAGGAAATCACTTATCGTCACCCAAAGCATGCAGTCAGTCCCTTCCAGGAGATGCTTGATTGAGGTCGTGAACAGTGTCTCCAGGCAGGATGCAAAGAAAAGGGCAGGACCACGCACCTGACGGTGACCTGCCTGGAGCCTGTCGCAGAACAGAAGCCAAACCTGTTTGTAAATGAAACAAACTTGGTGGAAACAGGGAGAGGAAGCACCTGCTCGCTCCCAGATTCACCTTCCTCACAACCACACGCCCACAGCTAAATTAGGATCACAGGCGGGAAAGTGCTCACTGGCCTAGGTCAGAATGTGCCTGGAGGATGGAGACAAACTGGTTGGTTCAGATCCCCATTGTCTACACAGGCTTTGCCCTCTCCACCTGGCCATGAAACCTGCCGCTGAGGCGCCTCTTCTGTACTGTCCACCACACACACACACACACACACACACACACGCACGCATGCATGCACACATACACGCACACACACGCACACATACACGCACACACACACACACACACACACACAGCATCACCTGCAAACGTGCATAGACTCCCACTTCTCCCTGAACCTTCATTTTCAAACTGGTAAATTACATTCATTCCACAATAAGCATGTGTTTATGTAGATGGGAGGAGGCGAGGAAGTAAAGAGGCTGGAAGAAAACAAAAGGTATTTCTTGAGCCTGTTCTGAAAAAGGCTCAGGACTTGAGCTCTGGGCTCAGGTGAAGATGACATAGACATAGCTCCTGATCTTCAAGAGGGCCACGTGGAGCAGAGAGGACAGATGCCATCGAGGAATCACATTCTTAGGAAAACAACACCTAGCTGTTTGCAAGTTTCACTCCAAGAAAGAATCTTGAGAGGGGGTTGGTGTGGGAGGGCTGACCACCCACCATCTTCACCTTCCTCCAAGACCCCCGCTCTGGCCCACACCCACCCAGCCTCCAGAAGCTGTGGTGTCACTAGGGTCAGCAAACACTCCCTCCGCTTCTCTAAGCCCAGCTGAAACAGACATGAATCTGCAAATGACTCCGCTATATGCTGACAAAACAAAGGTAGGTAAATAGGGAGAAAGAGTATGGGAACTAAAACCAAAAATCTCACACGCCCAGAAATCAGATCCTGCCCCCCTCTGGTTACCCCCTTCCCAGGGCACAGAAACTCTGGACCACTCCAGCTCTCTAACCTCAACCCTAAATTCACAGGCCCTGCCTGGGCTCCCTACATCCCAGTTCCTGGCTTGTCTTTTCCTGGCACACACCATCTTGCTTCCCACCCTCTTTTCCCTCTCAGTTCTTTCCATTCCAAGACTAGAACAACCCTCCCCCAGTGAGCCACCGAGGGTTCCCATTCGCTTTGAGGGTCTCACTTCACAGAATTATGATGGGCAGAGTACAGTTAGGATAAAGCCCACCCCTGATATACAGGGCATGGCCTGGTCGCCAAAGAGCTGCACATCCTAGACCCTTAACCAGCACCTACCTGGGGGAAATAAGACAGGCAAGACAGTGGGGTTCATTGCCAGGTACATACCCCCAATCTGTAACATGTCAAGACAAAGCAGGTGAAAGGCCATGGAGATCAGAGGAAGAAGCAGCTTATTGGAGGAGCTGACATTTGCACCTGCTCTGGACCCAAGAAGGATTTCTACAGGCAGAGATAATGGGGAAGGGTGGCAAATAAGGGAGAGATGGGGACGTATGAACAGAGGCATGCTGACAGAAGTGCAAGAGGTGTTAACAAGTTTATGAATGCACAGAGAAGGGAAAACTCAAGCATGCTGGATAGGACATAGGAGGAGCAAAGACATCTCCTAAAACCAGAGTAAGTCTGCAATAAAATTAAGAACTGAGCCCGCAAAGGTGGCTCCCAGATGTGGACACGACACGCCTGCTGATGCGGCTCCTTAAGGGCAGAGCAGGGAGAGGTGCAGTTGGATGCCCGGAGGAGAGTCTGGGCGGGAGATGAGGAGCTGTGTGTCGACAGCACAGGGACGGCCACTGTGACGGTGAGAGAGGGAAGGTCACCGGGGGGTGTGCACAGGGAGATCAGTCAGAGGACAGAGCCCTGGAGAACACTAATTAATAAAGGGCAGGCTGAGCAGGTGAAGAGAGACAAGAAGTAGGAGTGGGGAAGGAGAAAGCTGAAGGACAAAGAGACTCACTTGGACATGACTGGTTCTAGCGCCTTCCCCAACCCATCCTCCAATCTGATGTCACATTAACGCTCTGAAAGTGCTGTGTGACCATGACATCTGCTCACTGGGAACACCTCAAAGACTCCACTTTAGACTGGCATCCAGGTCCTCCATGAGCTGGTTCTTGAGAAACCCTCCAGCTCCCTCCTGTCATTGCTCCCGCAGAGAACCCCTGCTCTAAGTCACACTCCACTGCTTCCTCGACATTCCCCCTGCTTTCTTGCCACTATTATTTTATTCGTGCTGTTCCACCTTCTAGAATGTCTTTCCTGCCTGACTATCTTGCCTGCCAGAGAAGTTAGTGAGCATGCTCCCTAAGTCTGTCTCATGACTCCATCAATAGTTAGACACCCAAACATAGCTGTACATTATACCACAATGGGGACAGGCATGGCCAGATGGACCAGCCTTTCCTCTGATCACCTTGGTTAGATATTGGCCAGTTGATGGTCAATAGCTGTGACATGAAATGGTACAGCCACCAAGACACATAGAAATGTGTGGTGATAAGCTCATGCCCTACCACCATGGTAATCTGCATGTTCGCTACAGCCCCAGAACAATGGTTCCCCAGCAGCTACTAAAAGTCCTGTTGGCTTCTCTCTGGGTCTTCATTGTCTCTCTGGGTAGAAGAAGCCTATTTGGCATTTGCAATAGCTGGCTCATGGCTCACCGGCTATAGCCTGGAGAAATCGGAGCACTCCTATAGCGCTCGCAGAATCTCCCAAAGCGAGGCCCAGCATCAGAATTAATAAAAAGCAAGTATGACTGTGTTGCTCTCAGCTCTGACACAGCCTGGGAATCCTTCATAAACAAACGCCAGCATGGGAGGAGAGGTCACTGTGGATATTCCAGCACTAACGTTCAAACGTTAATAACTTTACCACGTAGATTACTTTTAAATGTCAGGCCATGTTGCTGTGTAAAGCTAAGGAGCTCTGGAAATAACATACATTTCCAGGCTTCCTGACAACACCAGCACGTTCCATGTTTGATCACCAGCAGGGTGGGCAGGCGCAGAGGAGAGGAGGGCGTTCCTTTAGCCGTCACTGCCCCTGCAACACAGACCTGAGGAATGAATGGCTTCTGAATGCACCAACTGCCTAGTTTCTCAACCAGGAAAATGGCTGAACTGACAGTAATGAGATCTCACACGGAACCTCGAGGTTGTGCAAGGTCTGAGACCTTGCCCAGAATGCCAGGTTCCAAGCCCAAACAAATGTGTATAACTCAGTTAAGAGCACCAGGGAAATAGCATTTGTAATGGAAACACTAGTAATGCACAGCTGCTGATCCCACCCTGGGGCAGGACGCAGAGCTGGGTCCAGGCTGGTGGGGGGAAGCTCTGCACAGGGAGAGGAGAAAGAGGGGGACAGCCCTAGCCCAGGAAAAGGCTTGAAAGGAAAAGGGGTACAAGGCAGAGACTGCAGAGGAACACGGAGGAAGGAACAGATGCTACACACAAAACCCACCCAGGGCTGCCAGAATTGCAATTAAAAATTCACATATTTTGGATTGAGATTCTCATATTTTAAGAGAACTTAGGCAAAACCCTCCTTTCACCAATATTAGCAATGCAAAACCAGCAGTCAAGACAGACTCAAATTATCATCTATTTTGCAAAAAAGGATGAAAATTGTATAGTGTGGAGTCTAAAATTCTTCAGTGAAAACAATCATTAGGGTGCACCTGGCAGCCTTTGGTCCCGCCCCCCAGCCTCCAGGGACCAGGACAAAGTTCCCGCCCGCTCCCCATGGAGCCCTGGGGCTCCAGATCCGGGACTGTCAAGGTGGCCACCAGTCACCAACAGGTGCTCTCAGGGTTCTCTTTCAGTCTGAGAGGCCACCTTATTTGGATAAAGGTACACACTGAACTCAAGAGGCACTAACACTATAGTAGGATGAAGTAAAAGGGAGAACACACACAGTGCCAGATCTCCCAGCACAAGCACGGTCCCCAGCCTGATGCACCTGGATTGGGCTTCTGATTTTTAAGCCAACAAATGGAATGGGAGAGAGGGAAAGGGAGGGCCAGAAAGGAAAACTGCAGCTCCCAGAATTCAAAGTGAAGTGAAATCCTCAATGAACAGGGTCTGGCAAAGGACTGAGCACGTAACAGCCAGGAAGTCTCTGCTGAAGGATGCCCAAGATCTTTGCGTCTCCACCTCCAAAACGAATCTCACATGCACCTCCCGCTTTTTCCTACTGCCACTCTCCCTACTCCAGCCTTCTCCCTTGCTGCCTCCCGAGTGATCTTCCATAAATACCCATCTCATTATGTTACTGCCATGCTCAAAAGTCCCGAGTGGCCATCCCTGCAAACAGAATACACTTCCAGCCCCAGCTGGGCTCTCTGGGGGGCTGGTCCAAGGCGGCAGCCCCTGCAAGGCAGGCTAGGACAGAAAACGTAAGAAGGTGAGATGCATGATGAGGGGGAGCCAGTCTTACCAAATAATAAAAAATATATTCATACATATAAATACTATATTTATTAAAGGAATATAAATACAAATATAGTATAAATGTAAACGTAAATGGATTCTGAATTCCAGGCAGTACATTGTAAGCCTAGGACTTACATTGTAAGGGTTAGCTGGAGTCTTCTAATTACAGGACCCAAGACGGGATAGGCCTTAGCAATGTCTGGGTACCTGATGCAAAAAATAGGAGCTACTGGGATAGCATTGGGATTTGCAGCAAGTGCCATCTTGCTTCCCATGTTAGTGGGGCTCCCAAGAGGCAGGAGAGTGGGGGGCTTCCGAGTGTTGGCTCTAAACTCATAAATCTGAGGTTCAAACCCAGTTGGGATTTGCAGCAAGTGCCATCTTGCTTCCCAGGTTAGTGGGGCTCCCAAGACGCAGGAGAGTGGGGGGCTTCCGAGTGTTGGCTCTAAACTCATAAATCTGAGGTTCAAACCCAGCCTCTCACCTCCCAGCTGTAGGAACTCAAGCAAGTCACTTAATCTCTCCGAGCCTCAGTTTCTTCACCTGTAAAATGATAGTATCTACTTCATAAGTATCTACTTCAGAGTTTTCAATGTGCTAATCCACATAATGCATTTAGTTCACAGCCCCAAGACTCAATCAATGTTCTTTATTATTTTTAGAACTAAGAAACCACAATCAAAAGGAGAAAAATCTCACCCATGGTCACTTAGTGAGCTGGTGACAGAGCCAGGGCCACGACTCTAGTCAGAGTCCCCATCCAGGCTCCCTCCCCATCCAGGCTCCTTCCCTGTGCTACAGAGTCTGCTGCAGAAATATTACATCAGGAGCCAGGAGACAATAAACCTAATTGGGCCATTAGGACCAGTAACTTCCCTCTACATGGAGCATTTGGGGGATGTTATGGGTGATCAAATAATAAATAATGTTACATATTCTGAGGCACCTCTCAAGGGAGCATCTTGGAAACCAAGAGGAGGGAAAGACTGAGATCATAACAAGAGATTCAGATGAAAAGCACCATCTCTGAGCAGTACTGAGTTTCCCCCTTGCCTGCCTTGCCTGACTCCATGCCAGATACGGGCCACCCAGGGGATGCCAGAGACAGAGGATGGGTAAGCCGGCTGCTTCAGGTTTTGTAGTTCAATGTTTCTGCTATCCAAGGTACACCTCCCAGTCATGCCACCAATGCCCAGGCATGGTGCACAGGTCACAGTGGCAGGCTTTGGTGATGTCAGCCCTGAACAAAGACTTCCTCCTCTCTAGGCAGAACCTGAAATGCCTGCACAAATCTCACAGATCCCAGGCACAGCTGGAGTGACAGCCCTCAACCCCGGAGCACTCATTGGCTCACCAATATCCAGAACCTGTCTTGGATAAATGTTTCACTGGTTCCCTAGAATATCTCTGGGTTCAAAGGGCATAGTTTGAACTTATAGAATGAGTTCGGAGGAAGAAAGAACTGTCCTCCTAGAATCCCTTGCAAACTAAGGAGTTGGCCAATGTACCAGAAAAGCAGAAGTCCTCCTCTGTTTCCCTGGACTCCACTGCAGGTCATGGCCATGACCTCACGGTGCATAACAGAGGTTCTAAGAAGCTGGGATCACAGATCCACAGATGGCCCTCGGGTACATGAGCCCAGCTGATATTAGAAGTGAAATGGCTGAATGAGAAATCTTTCAGTGTGTCACGCTAACAAAGATACTTATGGTATACACAAGAATTGATATGATGACCACGTCTGCCAAGGAAGGAACGTGCTATAAGCTCAGACTTTGATCGGCAGCTTACTCAGGTGCAGGCATTTATCTGGTGACCACGGAGCCTTCAGGTGTGAAGCATTGCGACATCACACCAACTGGCTGAGAAGTCTGATACCAAAGACGGCAGATCACAGCCATGCATAGAGGGGACTCCAGAGATGCGTAATTCCTCAGCAATAGAACAACACAGACCACCAAGCAAGTGCAGAAGCAGGAACAGGGAATTTTCTCCAGGTCAGAACCTAAATCCAGAGCTGACAACATAAGAACAGCACAGGGATGCCCAGGAGAAATGAGGAATCTCAACTGGACTAGAGCAAAAATTGCTCTCTGTGAGAAGGGATTAGAAATTAGTAACAGAACCCAACACGTTGCTATCATCTGTTGTCTTAATCATGCTTACGTGCCCTGTTTTGTGACCACTTCAAGTGCTTTCTCATCACATTTCTCACTCACCTCTACAACCTCTTCACTGAGAATACTCCTCTGCATACTGCTATTGACAAACATCTGGTTTGGGGAAGCCCTGACGTTGCTTCAGGCACCGTTTCCAGACATGGCAAAGCCAGGGATGTGTATTCCTTAGAGAAGCCACTGTAGCATGGTGACTTTCTGTGTGACAGCCCTCGACTGCCCGCTCAGCAGGAGCCGGCTCACACATCTGTGAGCACACTCAACAGTGCTGATAACCACGGACGCTGCCTGAGAGGAATCCTCCCCCGTCTTAGCTCGGCCTCTGCCCCTCCACAGAGTGCCTAAAGAACCATGAACGAGAGTCTCTGCAATCTCCCTCCCATGCCTGTTGGACTAAAGACATGCCAGCCTAACAGGGACCCGAGGAAGCCAGGGAGCCAGGGACAAGCGGCAGAACTTAGAGCACGTGATTTCCTTTGTTTTTCCTTAGAATATACAAAGCCTCATCCCTCTGAAATACCATCTCCCAAAAGCATCAGGCAGGAAGGTCTGGGAAGTTTGGTTTCTGTGTCTGAGACTGTCTGTGCCTGCACGTGTCCACGTTTGAGGCTTTGGCTGTGCTGTTCTTCGTGACTGTGAGACCCTTTCAATGTGCACCTGACAGTGCCCCTCTGCTTAGCATCTCTGGGTCCACGACCTTGCCTCTGAGCCTGTGCTCTGTCCAAGACTGACCATATCTGTGATCCAGCCCAGGACTTCCTAAGCTCAGAGTCTGTGCATAATTACTGCCTGTTCCTGGAATTAGGATTGTCTCATTATACTTGTGGTTATGTCTGTTTTAACTGTCTTGGTGAATGTTTTCTGCCATTGTGAGTATACCTGTCTATGGAGGTGACAGAATATTTAACACCTGATCCAACACCAACTAATCAGAACAGATGTTTACCATGAACCACTGGTGTGGATATACTGGGTCATTTCAGCTGGTCCATGCACCGTGTATTATGCAGTCTCAATTTGGTGGCATCTAATCATGAAAGTGCTTTATTTTTCCAATCCCTGCCTTCACCTGTGCTCTCTCAAAACCTTCCCTGTCACTTTTTGGCATCTTGAGTGGATCCCACTGCCCTCTGGTCACTCTCAGTTATTGCAAGTCCAGGCCAGCTCACAGGCACACATCTGGTATAAGCCCGCAAGTAGACAGGCTGATGGCTGCAGGACTGGGAGGGGAGGGACAGTGGGGGTGGGAGAGATGGCAGGTGTCCTTTCACATGACTGGTCACCTGTGGCACTGGGAGATCTCCCTGGTTTTACCCGCCTCCTTTGGATTTCACTGACACTGGTTGTGGCTGTTACATATGTGTTGAGGGGCAGGTGGTATCTGTGTCCAGTGTCACTGCACCTCCCTCCACTGCTAAGGACAGTTCCCTTTGTCCCCATCAGCAGTCCATGCCCCAACACCCCCTCAGAGGGCATAGCTGAGTCACAGCTACTACCACCTGGGCAGCCCCATGGCCTCGAGGTCCTTCCCAAGAGCCATATGAGCCATTGCTGCCTCCTTCCTCCCCATCCCCAGAAGACCTAAAGGGAACAGCTCTGTCCTCGTCCTCTTCCTCCAGGCCACTCTCCCAGGTCCTTCCTTGAACTCTCTTGATTTGAGAGATCTCCAGAGGAGAAGCGGAACCAGCCCCCGTGGTCAGGTAGACCCTGAAACTCAAGGGTCATGGGTCAAGTTCACCCAAGATCTCTTGCTGCCCTCTGCAACCCTGACCACCAAAGACCGAGAGGCCAGCACCCGCCCTCCCCCCCGGTGACCCTCCTGCAGACCTTTCTCACTGGGCCTGGGGGAGGGAGCTGGCAGAAGAGGAGAAGGCATCTTGCCACAAACCCTGCACTCCCGTCAGCTTGAACGAGGGCCCCTCTCTCTCCCTATCTGTCTTCTTTAATGGAAAGGGAAGCTGGAGGTGGAGGGTCAGGTGAGGGTGCTGACTGTCAGGATCAGGGTTCGTT
Source organism: Galeopterus variegatus (assembly GCF_000696425.1). NCBI lineage: Eukaryota > Metazoa > Chordata > Mammalia > Dermoptera > Cynocephalidae > Galeopterus > Galeopterus variegatus. The sequence goes on along the minus strand of NW_007728255.1, from coordinate 109,687 downwards.
CTTCCTTGAGGGAGATGTCCCATCATTGTCCAGCCACTGTCCAGTCATTGTTGTACTTCCTTGAAGGAGATATCTAGACATTGTTGGAAAACTCCATCCTTAGAATGTGAGTCCTCGGCCTCAGCTTTGGACAGAGCTGATGATTCTGGGACAACTGGGAAACCCCCATTCCCCATCCAGCTCCCTGTGACTATGTCTCCATCCGTTCCTTTGCCTATACAGAGGAACGTCATGCATAATGGCCCAAGAACCAAAGAGTTGTGACCGGGGAGCCCAGTTTGGTTGGTGACTGTGGTACTGACAGGTGGAGTCGGGAGTTGGGGGGAGGGAGGACCTGGCAGAACCAGAACACGGAAGGCCTGGTCCTCCCTGTGCAAATGCTCAGACTTGACCCCAGAAATGATGAAGCAAATGAGAGGTGCCTCAGAATAGGTGCCTCAAAGAGATGCTCGGAGACTGGTGGAGCAGGGAGGCCAGGCAAGAAAGGAGACGGGGCTGACCAGAGCAGGGTGGGAAAGTCTGAGCGAGAAATCAAACCGAGATCCCAAGGTGGAGCCCGGTCCCCGGGGCCAGTTTTCACCCTCTGGGGCAGTCTTACCCCCCACCTCGGCACTCTGGCCCTGCAGGACCTCACCTGTGGTGCTCTCCCTTCTCCACTGCATTCATTTAACCCTCCCCATCTTTCAAGGTTGACTTCAGGAGCAGCCCTTTCTGACTCCCATATCCCTCCTGGCTGCTCCTTCTCTGAACTCAGACACTTGAACTACAAAATTTAGACCCGCAAAGATGCCCTAGGTACCCCTCCCAGGCTGGGATTCTTGACTATTCTGTGTGTGGGTACATGTGTATAGATGCACACATATGTATAGATGCACATGTTTACTAGGTGACCTTCCCATAAGTTCTGGGTGGGTAGGGGTCCTTGTTCCCCAGGTGTGTGCACACCCTGAAGTTACTCTATCAATACTTGTCAATACGTAGGATCTGGGATGACTCTGTACCAGTGGCCCTGGTCAGCTCAGGACTTTGGCATAGACAGCAGGGGACAGCAGTACAGGTCACACAGTACCTCAGTGCCCCAGCCTTACCCCAGGATGGGGTAAGGCAGCCCTCTGACCCACTGGCAGAGGAGGCAATTTCTCTATTTATCACTCTTGTCTCTAACTGCCTCGATCAGAGGGAAAGTTTAAGAAAAATCTGCTCAATAAGTAGATTTTCTCTCTGTGTCATTGCTCTCCTTCTTTTAAGAACAGGCAGTGTGGCCCTTCCCTTCCTTAGTTTACAAAGATTTTATTCCTAAATGAATTATGAATAATTAACACTCTACTCCATTTGTTCTATATTGTTGTTAATTGAAAAAATTAAAGATGCATGTGCTGCAACCTCCAGGGTGGTCCTGGGAGAAGCTGGTGGATGGTTGAGGGATGGGGGGTGGCAGACAGGCACCAGCACCTCCCAGGCCTGCTGCCAGCTCCACCTCCAAGCAAGATCCTGTCCAACCTCTGAAAGTGCTTCCCACCAAGCATGCTGAGGGCATAATGTCATTTCTTTCCTTACTGTACATTTCTCTCTTGCCCACATAAAAGCCAGGAGGTGAAAGGAGTGTATTCATCACTCAAGATACAGGAAAAGCTGCTCCTGATGCCACTTAAGTCTGAAGTCTGATGGCCAGACTAATCACACTTCGCAGCCCTTACCACCCATGGCTGATGGGTACAGACCTGGAGTTGAACAAAGCAAGATCAGTGTGTTTCCCTCGAATGTCGGCCCAGTGTGTGCTTGTCCAACTTGGTAGGGCTTTGTTCCCATCCTTGTACTCTGAATTTCTGTCTCTCAGTGTCTGCTTGGGGTCTTCAGGCTGCCCCCACTGCCTGCTTTGCACACAAATGGTGCTCAAAAAGTGTTTGTTGAATGAATGAGTTATGTCCATTGGCTGGTGTATCTGTCCATTTTCTGTTGCTTATAACAGAATATCTGAAACTGGGTGATTTATAAGAAAACAAAATTTAGGGGCTGGCCCGGTGGCGCACTGCTACAGTGTGCCGCTTGGGAGCGCGGTGGCGCCTCCCGCCGAGGGTTCAGATCCCACATGCAGACCGGTTCCCGCTCACTGGCTGAGCGAGGTGCAGGCGCCACACCGAGGGTTGCGATCCCGTTGCTGGTCCCGGTCCGGTATGGGCGCGACACTGAGGGTTGCGATCCGTTGCCGGACACGAAAAAAAAGACAAAAAGGAAAAAAAAAAGAAAACAAAATTTATTCTCACAGTTTTGGAGGCTGGGAAGTCCAAGGTCCATGGGGTACATCTGGTGAAGGCCTTTGTCCTGGTGGGGAGTCTCTACGGAGTCCTGCCACAACCAGGGTACCACATGGCAAGGATGGCAAGTGTTTTCCCATGCTCACTTGCTCTCCTTGTAAAGCCCCCAGTCTCCTCCCTGATAACTCACTAAACCATTAACCCATTAATCCATAAATGGATTAATCCATTCATGAGGGCCTGGTCCTCACAATCCAATCACCTCTTAAATGTCCTACCTTTCAAATGTCATATTGGGAATTAAGTTCCAACATGAGCTTGGGGGGACATTCAGACCACAGCAGCTAGGTTAACACCATAAAGTCAGAAGCAGAGTTAAGCTCTGAATTAGGCAAGGTAAGCTAACTGTTGTAGCAAACAACCCAAAATCCCAATGGCTTAACACAATAAACATTTCTTTCTCAATTACTCCTTATGCAATAGTCCATTCCTGTCCTGGATGATTTGTCTCAAACAGCAGCTCAGAGTCCCAGGGTCCTTCCTTCCTGCAGCCCACCCTACTCCCTGCTAGTTCCCTGGAGTGTTCCACAATGTTCCTGAATGGCTGGTGGATAAGGAAAGAGAATGGAGGACCCCCTGCCATGCTTTGCATCATTTCTGGCCTCTCCTCCTGGCAAGAAGCCCCTCGTCAAGATTCCAGGTCTTCCCCAGGTCTGTTTAGCACAGGCGCTCACAATGTCCGGTCTCCTTGGAGTCCATAAGGAGGACGGCCTGTTGCTTCCGGCCTGGTCTTGACAGGGCTTCTCCGGCATGCTCCACCTTAAGTTTCCCTTGACATGAGATAGGCTGTCATGCTGAAGAGATCCCCAAGGCTCTGAGGAGAAACCCTGCTGGCTGTTGCTCGGGTTGCCCCTTTGCCTGAGATTCCAGTCCTCTTGGCCAGTGCCCTTCACTTAGTGAGCAGGAAGCCTTCCCCACCTGCCCCACCATGAAGACCAGGCCCAAGGGCTGCTGCAAAGGAGCAGCCACTTGTCAGGCAGGCTAGTGACAGGTGGGGCCATGAACGCAGGTGGTTCCCCACGATGATTGCCCCGATTTGAGGATCTGAGTTTGTTTCCCTTGTCACTGTAGGCGGTCCTGTGAGGGGCGGAGCTGAGAATTCACATCCAGCCACCCAGGGAGAGCTGCACCCTAACGAGCTGCTTTTCTCCTCGCTTTGTGAGCGGTGCCTTCTCAAGGTTGTGCCTTGCTGTGAGCTCTGCTTTATGCATTTCGCTCCCCCACCTTTAATGTTCCCCTGATCCAATTTCCTTTGCAATAAATAAATAAATAAAATAAAATGTTTTAGTTGAATACAAACCCACTCATTGCAAGAAGCCTGGGTGGCACATAAGCTATGAAAGATTCGTTTTCTTCGTTAAAGCAGGCAGTCCTTAATCTCCACACTTTCTTCTTCCCCACAGTTTGGCTTGATCACATGGAAATAAAACCACAGCCTCCTCTCAAGGAGTTCACCCCCAGAGGTTCAGACGCTCATAAACCTCAGCGTCGGAGACTCTTGCAGGCATCACAAACGTCAGGGCCAGCCTTGGACCTGGAGAAAAGCAGGCAGCAGGAGACCTGAAGGACAGGAACCGTGCTCCCGGCAGCCTCCCCCTGGAGTCTGTGTGTCTTGGCAGCCCAGGAAGACTCCTTTGAGACACTCCATAGTGGGCACAGTGCCTTATAACATGAGCCAATCACAGGCACCCACTGCTCACTGGAATTGGTCAGGCCACGGGCCCTGGGCTCTTTGATGACAGCCTGTGTGGCCTCATGATGCCTCTATGAGTAGTGCCCCATGCCAACCCCACCTCCAGCATTTCCTCCACACAGCTCCACATAGATTCCTTCCACACAGATTCCAGGGAGGGGCTGGCTGCATCCTCTCCCTGCCTGTCAGACTGGCAGTGCCATCACCCACTGCCAGGTGGGCTCGTGGATGGATACACAGCTTGGATGCGATGCTTTGCAGGAGAGCTCTTGGAGAGTCCTCAGGCTCCTCCAGGGGACTGAGTTCCTACCTTTGTGCCTTCTCAGCTGTGAGGGGAGAAGAGGTGATTTGGGGCACAACCACTGTCCCTTTTGATGCAAACCCACCAGGCTTGGCTAATCCCAGCTGAGTCTGAGCTATCTGTGAGGCTGCTTTAATTCAACTACTTATGGAGCAGCTGTTTTCTTACTGGTGTGAGTCAATGAACCACCCATTGATGAGTGTGGGAGGTGCAGCCAGCCCTCCACAGAAGAATGGGATGGGGTAGAGATGAAGTTGTTGCCCTACCCTCCAAGAGCCCAGTCTAGCTCGGTGGAACAGAAACCCTCTGAAAAATGAGGTGAAATAAGAGCAATTTAAGGCCAAATGAGAAGTTTAAGGGAGGCAGAAAGTAAAATCATGACAAGAGCTACTATTCCTGAGTACACACCCACTTGTGTCTCAAAGATCTTTAATCTCCACAACTTTCTGAAATAAGTATTATTATTAGCCCCATTTAGCAGCAAGAAAATGCCTGCTTAGAGAGGTTAAGTGATTTTTCTGAGATCACACAGCCAGTAAATGAGAGTTGAAATTTAAACTCCACTCGATTGGTCCCACTGTACAGTCCCAGAGGACACGTGCCAGCAGAGAGAAGACTCGGAGGCAGATCTCAGCTCAACCTAAAGAAGACATTTCTAATGGGCGGGGTTTCCAAACAGTGGAACAGGCCATGTGTTAAGTAAACAAAGGGTTCAGAGGCTGGAAGCTCCCCGGCAAGTGAAAGAAGAAGCCAAGCCTGAAAGGAGGTTGGACAAATCCGTTCCTGGTGAGAGATACTATAACTGTCAGGGAAGGAGGGTTGAAAGAGCTGTGGTTTGATTAAGTAGAAAGGCCAGGAAGGTGGCAAATGTGTTGGCGAAGATGCAGAGGTAGGGAGCACAGGTATGTTTGGGGGTAGTAAGTAAAGCTGATTGGCTGATGGGAAGACTCCGTGTTGGCCAAATCGCTCCCTGCAACAGGCAAAGCCTAGCAAGGTGCTGGGATTGGGCTAAGAGGACTGGTTACTGGAAGCAGCCAGAGAGATTTGAAGGGGTGAGGAAGGTGGGGAGACATGAGGGCCACATTCTTAAGAAAGCCATAGTTCAAAGGTGGAGATCTCAATTTCTGCCTTCAAGAGCAACGAGCCAGGTGTCTGCATCCGGGAACAAGAGGTCAAGTCATGATAGGGTCAGAAACCAGGGAGCAAGGGCCAGGCTGAGGGTCCTTAGAGGTACTTCTGGCTGCAGCGTCTGTGTTGTGGGTATCCTTCCCACAGGCACGTGGTTTAAAGGTGCAGGGATTGGGGACAAACAGTGAGCCAGGTGTCTGCATCCAGGAACAAGAGGTCAAGTCATGATAGGGTCAGAAACCAGGGAGCAAGGGCCAGGCTGAGGGTCCTTAGAGGTACTTCTGGCTGCAGCGTCAGTGTTGTGGGTATCCTTCCCACAGGCACGTGGTTTAAAGGTGCAGGGATTGGGGACAAACAGTGTTGCAAGTGGTGGACTCATTTCTATGCAGTGGGGCTGGCCTCACAGCCACAGGGGACAGGCTGACCCCAGCTGTGCCCCCACCCACAGCACAGCAAAACTCCGGGAGGATGAATAGAGAATCAGACCCTGAGCCCAGGACTCCCGCTACAGTCCAGAGCACGGTGACATGGCTCCCGTCCCAGAACATCCATCTGGGCAGAGACGAGGAAATTGCAGACCCAAATCTGCTCTTTGCCACTTTCCAGAAAATGGCTTCACTGGTTCACTTATAAAAAGAAGGAAAGGAAGGAATATGGGCCAATTCTGAGAGCTAATTGCCTTTGCTCCAAAAAGAGCCCGTGATTTTCCGGCAAACACTCTCTCCTGTCACTGTGCTGCCAGGCCCACCACGTTTCCAATCAGCCCCGAAAATAGCCCTTGATGGAGATAATAGGAAGAACAAAGAGAAATCTAAAGGAGCAGGGAGAGGAAAGGAAAGTCATGCCTAACAAGCGGCATAGAAGTTGTTTTCATTAAGAACACTTCAGTTAGTCCCCAACGTGTCCCCAAACAGCAAGGTGTTAAATAAATTCCCAGAAGCAGACTTGGCCCAAGACCAAGGGTTCTTTAGCTTTTTTAGGTCAGAGACTCCTTTGAGAATCTAGAAAAGCCCTAGACCCTCTCTCTCACGAGGAAAGTGCACGTGAACAGGTATTCTGCATGTTAATTCAGGGGCTCATGGACTCCTCCCGAAGTCTAGCCACAGACTGGTTAAAACCCATGATATGGGCAATCTCTTTTTAAAAGGCTTTCCCACTCCTCCCTGTGTGTGTGTTTACAAGGGAAAGGTTGATCAGCATTTCTTCAGCATAGTATAATAGGCATAGAAGCCTTGGAAGCCTTTCTGCAAGTGCATGTGAAGGTCCAAACAGGAGGACAGACTTTCATTCCATGTGAGGCAAACTCAGCAAAGATAGACACCGAGGGAGTCAACAGCCAGCCCCACTACTCTCAGAAGAACCTGGAGACATGAGTCTCTCACCCGAAGGCCTCAGCAAGAACAAGTGTACCTCTAATAGGATAATCATGGCCATGGGCTATGCAAGGCTGCCAGAGCCCTGAGCCTCATGCCTGGGGAGCAGGGCCAATGCCGGGGCTTGGCAAATTGCAGTGTGCATCCAAATCATGTGGGGTCTTGTTAAAATGCAGATTCCCCTAATAGGATAATCATGGCCATGGGCTATGCAAGGCTGCCAGAGCCCTGAGCCTCATGCCTGGGGAGCAGGGCCAATGCTGGGGCTTGGCAAATTGCAGTGTGCATCCAAATCATGTGGGGTCTTGTTAAAATGCAGATTCCAATTCAGTAGGCCTGGGATGGGAACTGAGGTCCTGTGTTTCTAACAAGCACTCTGGTGATGTTGATGCTGCTTTGACTAACAAGAGTCTATGCAGTTAACTGCACCTGGTTGAAGCCCCAGCAGAGACCTTGAACCTCTGCCCTAGCAGGCCTCTGGAAGATGGAGCACTGGCAATATGCCTCAGGATATAAATGTTTCCTGAATTAAGTGTGATGCTACCAAAGTCTCTAAGACAGTAGGCATCCTTCAAGAGAGTGAGTGATTGAACTGGCATGGCCAGTTCTCTGAGAAGGATGGGGGCAAGAGGCGGCAGGCACGCTGCTGTCCTAGGTCTCTGGAAGGCAGAAAGGAAGGCTGAGGGACCATTTGTGCTAAGAAGTCTGGGCTGGAGGCATGATGCCGGCAAGTGAGCATTTATTTATCAAGCACCAACTGCGTGAACAATTCCACGTGGGTCCTGTGAGCAGGAGAAAAGGGGTGAATGATAAGAAGGAAGTAGAAAGTCAGGGAGAAGAACCCTTGGAAATCTTATAGCCCAGTCCTCTTGATTTACAGATGGGGACAGTGAGGGCTTTGTCCAAGCCCACATGGCTGGTGCACAGCAGGGCCAGGACTTGAATGCAGTCCCCTGACCACTGCCCATCTCCTCCCTGTTCTGGGATCTGGCCAGAGTGCACACAGTGGTGCTTAATGAAGGCCAACTTAGAGCTTGAGCAAAGTGAACCTCAGGTACCTGGGAACACCCTGTCATGTGCCCACAGTGGAACCTTCCATTGTAGCCTGGGGCAGAGAGCACTGGAGCTCAGAGAGCTCAGCTCCCAGGACAGAACGGGAGAGCTCCCATCTCCCAGGAGCCTCCTGCTTGGAATTAGTGTCAGCTCTGCAGGCTGGCAGGCTTCATCTGGAGTCCCAGTTCACTGAGGACAGTCCTCTCTCTCAGCCTGCTAGGTGGTCCCCACTCAGGCTGGCACAGGCCCCAGAACATGGTAGGTGTCTGGGAGCATCCATGGTACTGTAGATGAAGGACAAAAAGGCTTGGCTGAGAATAGTGCTGATACAGGGCCTCTCCCACACATGATAGGCTGGCAGCCCAAGAGGCACTGCGCTGAGCTCCTGGGGTAGATCAGTCCCAACCAGGTCGTGATCTGTGGCCGTCACACACAGCCAGGGTGAAGGCAGGAGATTTGGCTTCCAAAGGGGTCAGCCTGGCCCTCCTTCTCTCTCAAACTCACTCCTAGAGATGAGGAGGGAAGGTTTTTTTGGTCCAAAAACACCATTCAGAGATCCTGAAGGTTTGGCTAACTTGAGATCTTGCACTGCAGATGCTCAGAGTATCAGAGAATCTTTAACCAATGGAGCTCAGCCACCAACTCCTGGCCTGTCCCTTGTGCCCAGGGACCTCAGATCTACGGTCACAGGCCCTGAGTAAATCAGACAGATTCCTTATGACAGCAGAATTCACTTCCCACCCCTGCTGATCCCAGATCACAACCCCCATCTAAAAGGGGCGTATGAGAGATGGTGGATGACCCGCCATGACTGAGACAGAAATATACATACACACGGGCTGGTGTATATCCCTCAGTAGTGGCTCAAATTAGTTCCAGAAATAATTAAGCACCTATTGCATGCTGCTGTGTGCGTCAGGACTGAGGCAGCTGCCTGAGCTGGTCCTCTCTCACATTTAACTGAAAGAAACCGAAGTCGCACTGTCCCTCTTTCTACATCTGAAACATGCTGCAGGCATTTGGGGATGGTGGGGCTAAATTGAAAAACAAGTGCCTTCACCAGCCTTTCCAAAAAATGCAAGAATCATTTGGAAATCTTCGGTTTGCCACCCCAGATCATATCCTCTCTCCCCCTTGAAACCATCCTACTACCTCCTCTAGCTCCCAACTTTGAGGCTGTGGAAAAAGCAAGCATCCAGCCCACGGGTGGCAGAAGCAGACTCCCCGCTCCCTACCTCACGTGCACGCAGGAGCGACTGGCGCCCCTCCCAGTCCTCCAGGATCCTCCGTTTCCTCTGACATTAGTACTATCTAGTGCTTAGGGCTGGTGTGAAAGCCACCCTATGTCATTCAGCTAAAGTATCCAGCACAGGGCTGGCACCTAGTCAGCCCTCAATAAATGGCAGTTCTGTCACCAAAAAATGAAAGCTAAGAAGTGTCAATGAGGATGTGAAGAAAAGGGATCCCTTGCTCACCACCGGTGGGAATGTAAATTAGTACAGCCATTTTGGAAAACAGTATGGAGGTTACTGAAAAAAACTAAAAATAGAATTACCATGTGATCCAGCAATCCCACTTCTGGGTAAATATCCAAAGGAAAGGAAATCAGTTTGTCGAAAGATGTCTGCACCCCCATATTTACTGCAGCCTTTTTTATAATAGCCAAGATATGGAAACAACCTAAGTGCCCATCAACAGATAAATGATAAAAAAAAAAAGGATATTCATACAATGGAATACTATTCAGCCTTAAAAAAGAAAGATTCTGCCACGTGCAACAGCATGGATAAATCTAGAGGAAGTTGTGTTAGGTGAAATAAGCCAGATAGTGCATGATCTCACTTAGGATAAATGATAAAAAAAAAAAAGTATATTCATACAATGGAATACTATTCAGCCTTAAAAAAGAAAGATTCTGCCACGTGCAACAGCGTGGATAAATCTAGAGGAAGTTGTGTTAGGTGAAATAAGCCAGATAGTGCATGATCTCACTTAGATGGTGCTATGGTTTGAAGTGTTCCCTTTAAAATTCAGGTATTGCCAATTTAATAGTATCGAGAGGTGGAACCTTTAAGAAGTGATTAGACCATGAGGGCTTCTCCCTCATGAACAGGATCAAGGCCCTTGCAAAAGAGCCTTCACTCAGCATTCAGCCAGCCTGCCCTCCTGCCTTCCTCCACAGAGTCCCTGCTCTTGGGGGGCTGTAGCAATGATGTGCCATCTTGGAAGCAGACAGCAGTGGTCACCAGACACTGACCTTGCTGGTGCTTTGATGTTGAACTTCCCAGCCTCTAGAACTGTAAGAAGATAAATTTCTATCTTTCATAAATTACCAGTCTCAGGTATTTTGTTATAGCTGCTCTAAATGGACTATGACATGTGGAACCTTAAAAAATCAAACTCATCGCAGTAGAGAGTAGAATGTTGGTTACCAGAGGCTGAGAACGGGGTGTGGACAGGGAAAGAGAAAATGCTGTCTTGGTGAGATGGGAGACATAAGTTCTGGCTATCCATTGCACAGCTTGGTGATTATAGTTAATAATCATGTATTATATATTTCAAAATTGCTAAAAGAGTGAATTTTAAACATTCTCACTACAAAGAAAAAGCTATGAGAGGTGACAGATATACAAGTATAAATTAGCCTGATTTGATCATTCCACAATGTGTATATATATAGCACAACATCATGTTTTACCCATAAATATCTACAATTATTCATCAATTAAAAATTAATAAATAGTAAGTGGGAGCTATTATGGCTGGGTCCTGATGAGGAGAGTAGATGGGGACTCAGGTACCCAGTTTTCCCAGCTGGGTCTTCTCTGCTCCTACCCTCACCAGGCACAGGAGATGGTTTTAGTCAACCTGGAATTGGAGACCATCGGGTTCCAGATGTTCTGTGCTGAACCGAGAGCCATCCTTGTTTTTAGAGTCTACCATCCTAAAAATGACCCTCTTTGAGAGAGGACACCCCAATGTTCAGGAAGACCTTGGGACAGGACCTGAGAGGCAGAATGGAGCTTCAAGGCTTGCTGCTCTGTATGATGTGCTCTGGTTTATTAAAGCACAACAGAAAATTACTTTGTCCATCACCTCCAAGGGAAGGGGGCCTGGCAGAATTCTAAAACTTCATTGGCACTGCCATCAGAGTCTCATCTTTCGAACAGACTATTTTTAACATAAATAATGTACACTTCATTGTATTGTCCAAACTGATGGATGAGCATGCTCCTGGCTCACAGATTACTCACTCAAAGGGGAAAATAGTAGAAAATATTAAGTGAGCGTCTCTCAACCATGGTGCAAAAGGCAACTGTGTACCATGTGCCACGGCCTCCCAACTTTGTGACAGGTGCCTCTGAGCTCTGCCATAGGTGCCCCGGCCTCTGAGCTCCACAGCAGGGAACTCCATGGGGGGTAGCATCTCAGTGGAAGATTCAGCCAGGGGAAGCTAAGTCCAGAGAGTCCAGTTAGGCAAAACATTTGCAAAACTGTGTATTACAGGGGGAGATGGGATAGGATGAGAACTCCCTAGTCATTGTGGGCCTGAGAAACCCCCTGTGAGAGCCTGTCCTGCAGTCTCACGGCCGTGGCACCCACGTGGTCTTCCCCCCAGGGGTGCCACTGCTTGGGGCCAGCTGAGGGCAAGAAACTCAGTACGTCAGTCAGACATGAAGACCTCGTTGAGCGCATGCCTCAGGTCCTTCTGAGATTAAGGTGGTTTTGTCCGTATGGCTAGGTGGTTGGTTTGTGGCTTCTGTTCTGGAGCCGCCTGCACTCACCACGCTCCCTCTGGCTCTGTACCTGCAGTATGTGCCCTGCACGCTATATTGTGTCCAGAATGCAGTTTCCCCTATCATCACCTGTCTCACCAATGCTTACTCTTTAGAGCACTATAGGAATGTCCCTTCCACAGCCAGGCCATTCCTGACTACCCAGCCTAAGGTAGGCCCTCTGTCATTGGCTCCCAGGGCACCCTGCTATCCTCCTGCAAAGCATGATAACCATTTGCATTCACTGCTCATCAGTCCCCCTCATCAGCTTGCGAGTTCCCCAAGAACAGAGACCCCACTGTCTACCACAGCCGGGGGGGAGGGGTGCCTGCAAATGGGCCTCCCCTTTCACAACAGGTGAGTGGGGAGAAATTTAGACTGGGGGCATCTGGTTTATCTTCTATGATCATTGAGACCACTAATTCACAAATCTTGCACATAGAAGACAGACCCAACGGCCATTTCAGTGACCCCTCAATCACTTTGCCTTCTCCTATGGGGGTCTGCCCAGCAGCCAGAACTCGGGGTCACTCTTCTGCCTACACCTTCCCAACCATAAGTCACAGCCCCGCACCCCACCCTGCCCTTTCTCACAGAATTTACAACAGGGAGCACACAGCCATGTCACAGGAGTCCCTACCTGAACAGCCATCTTCTAGGATCTCTCTAGAGGTTTCTGCAATCCCCTGCCAGAGCAAATATGAAACAGGTAGCTAAACAGAACTGATCTTTTCAGCGTTTTTGCTTAAATTATCCTAGAAAGAAATAATTTTCTCTAAAGTCAACAGAATGAAACTTCGCCGTGATTTCCCACACAACAAGCTGGTCAGGTCCCACCAAAGAGTTTCCAAAAACAATGGGTTTTTACCTTTAAAAATGATCAGAAATTCAGAACTTAACACAAAAAAGTAGCAACCATTCTGCTTGGCACCATTTTATCAAGTGTGAGTATCAAATTCTTTATAGCTTCAAATTAACCACGAGGAGCTGTAATTTTTGTGTTTGTTTGTTTAAAAGACCAGCCGAGATTTTTCTTTTTGCTTATTTAAGCTTCACTTAATTCAAGCTCCAATCTGCCCCTCTTTGATTGCATTTCCAAATCCTAAATAAAAGTGATAACTCTTTCTGCCAATTGTAACAAAGTGCTGGTGCCAGTTATTGCTTTTTGCAAAAAAAAGGAAAAAAAACCTTTTAATACTTAGCTGACAGCTTTATCCAAAAGCGGGGAGAAAACCCTAGCCTTTCAAAACCATCCGATCTATTTGTAGCAACCTCTTTACTGAGTTCATGTATCTTCTTTATTGTTCTTCATAAACAGGCTATTGGATCTCTCTAGTTTGCAATGTGAAAAATGAAAGAATTTCCTCCCATCCATGCCTCTCTTATCTCATAATTGTTTTGTTCTGAGAGGTAGGGGAGACCCGTATAAACACACGTTCCTGCTCTTTTATTTGTCCTCTCCAAGCCCATTCATGCTTTTCTCCAGGGCTTTTGACTCCCTCTGTTCTGTTTCTGCCTGAACCTGTATCTGCTTACTGTTCTCTGCATCAAACTCCACTCAATTGTTTCAGATTTCATTTCAGAGAGTGATGTAGGAGAAATAAGAGTCAAAGGCATTTTAAAAGCCACTTTTCAGCATGTCTCTGCTGGGTAGGTTGGAGAAAGAGGTGCTGAAGTAGCTGCTCACCTGACATCACAGAGAACACCCTGGCTCCAGTGCACACGGTCCTCGTGATGCACAAGCATTCAGCCACTTCCCTTCTCTGTTCTTTCCGAAGGGCCCTGCCAGCTGTGCCTTCTCCCCTCTGCTGCAGCTTCAGAGGCCTCTTGTCTCTCTGAGTTCCATCTTCTTAGTGCTCCCTGTAAAACTATTGTCTTCCCAGAAGAGGAATAGCCCTCATCAGGGACAGACAGTTCTGCAAGCCCGTAGAAGTGGCTTATTGGGGAGGAGGTGGAATTGTAAATGGGGTTGATTGTCCTGCAGATGTAGGAGATGCACACTTCAGGAAGAGGCCATGGTAAGATGTCTAGGGTGTTGCTTTGCCCCCCATGGGTTTGTCACCCCACTTCCCCTGGTTGATGGAGCTGTCAAAGCCCATCTCTTCTGAGCAGTGAGAGACCCCAAAGTGGTTAATCTCCCCCAGAACCCTCAAGTGAGAGGCATCCCTTCCTTGGGAAATTAACCCCAAATTGGGGTTCTCTTCCTGCATTTATTCTCCAGCCCAGGAAGTTACAGGAAGAGAACATAGGTGGGGTTATAGTTTAACAATATAGGCTGGTAACTTTCAGTGAAACAAGCCAGATGGCATTCCAGTAAGGCAATTAAGTGGTCCTATCAACAACAGTTTGATCTTAGCAAGCATTCCTTCTTAACAGCAATTTCTCAGTATCTTTACATTTCAATCAGTAACTAGTCTGTCCTTGAGCCAGCAACCTTGCTGTGCTACAAATCTTTATCTTACACCAGAGACTTTATAGCCTGAGGAAAATTTCCAGTCCTCCACAAGGTCAATATTTGAAACTGCAAGGCTTTGGAAAACCAGGCTCTGTGAAGTACATTTGCTTTAAGAATCCTCTACACTAGGGAGGAAAAAACCGTTTACTAAAAAAAAACTTCAATGGTGTGCAACAGAGCGAGCATTTCAGACTTGCAGCCCTCTGCAAAAAAGCCCAAGTGTTGGAGTAGTTCCATGTAAAGAATACCATGAACACTCATCAGTCAGCTTTGGCTGTGATGGTGCTGTGTAACAATTTCCCAGTGTTGGTGGCTTGCAACAACAGACATTTACTTCTTTTCACTTCTGGGTCTGTAGGTTGGCTGGGGTTAGCTGGACTTGGCTGGATTCGGTCTGCTCCACATCTCTTCATTCTGGAACCTGGCTACCCAGGATCTACTTATCTCATGGTGGGGGCAGGAGCCCCAGAGGGCAAACATGAACATTTAAGGCCTTGGCACACTCTTGCTTCTGTGCATTGGTTACATGGCCGTGCCCAAAGTAAGTAATAGCTCCTGTGAAATAAGAACACCCTCCTGGTCCTACCTGCCCCCAGCTTGTTGTAGCAGCCCTACAAAGATGTTTCTAAACTGGTTTTGGATGTGTGGATACTTCAGGCTGAAAGCAACTTTAAATGTCATCTACTCCTACATCCTCCCCAAGGGAAGTTTCTAGTACCACCTCCAGTGATAGAGAAATCACTTCCTTCAAGGCAACCCACTCTACACACACAAAACGAGTCTTCTCCTTCTACAATACAGCAATGCCTCAGATATCTGTGGACAGTGCTTCAGATCTCTGAGCCTTCCCTTCTCCAGTGACAGACCAACTCTGAGTTTCTTTCCCTCAAAGCCCATGGCTTCAAGCCACAGTGTCCTTCAGGCATGTGCCATTTTGCTAATACACTACAGTGCTATGAACCCAGAACTGTGCTCAGAGCTCCAGAACATCAATGGGAGAGTGACAGGTCATATGTCTTATTCAGGTTGTGTCCAGAGTCCTTACATATGTTGCTGCAAGATTCATCAATCCACCATCTATGGAGCACTTCCACATGCCCCGTGCCCCACAGAACTGACATGGTCCTGACTTGCATGGAGCCTGTCTAGAGAAACAGATGAGTAGAGAACAAAAAAATAAAAAATAAAAAATAAAAAAAATGAGATACATGCTGAGGAAAAAAGAACAGATAACGTGGGGGAAGGCCTCTCCAGAGAGAGCAGGGGAAGGAGGCTAGCCAAGGAGAGTGGGGGAGGGGCATTCATGAGGCTGGCTGGGCAGGGGCGGCCCTCGGGCTAGAAAGAGCCTGAGATGTTCGGGAAGCTGAAGGCGGAGGTGGAGGATAGGATGTTGCATCAGAGGATCTGGGGATCTGGTCAGCCATGAAAGGAGCACAGAGCTTGTTCCTGGTGCAGCAGGAGGGCCTTGGTGGCCTCGAAGGAGGTAAGGGCATGCTGTCACTTGGCTCTTCAGCAGCAGCATCTCCAGCATTGCCTGTGCCCGTATCCATGCAGGTCTTCATGGAAGGAAGGCCTAACTGAAGAACTTTATACCTGTCCCTCCTGAGTTTTTCTGTTAACTTAAGCCTCTTAATCAGGCCTATCAGCCAGCACTCCATCTGTCCCTCGCAGCTCCATGCCTAGCATGGGGCAGCACTGGCTCCATGGCTCTGTCCAAGCCAAGAGGAAGTGTGACTGTAATGGGTGATCAACAAAGACCTCAGGCACATCACTTGAGGTGGACCAAGTATTAAAGTCCAACAGAAAATCTTTAAAAGCAGTCTTTCAGAGTCCATGATTTTCAGAACCACACAGTCCATCTTCCTGACCAGCCAGCTCAGTGGCTAAGAATGGAGACTGGGGAACGAGCAACAGGCGTGCAAAGCGCAGCCCTAAGGGACACAGCAAGCAGAGTGTCGGTCCTCGTGGGCCACACGGAGCTGCTGCCTGCCTGCAGTCAGTCCAGGGCCCCAGCGAGCACAAGGTCCGTGTGCCTGCTTCTGCCGGGCCACATAAGAGGTCATTCAGGACCACTTGCTAGGTGGGCTAGGGCCATGCCAGAGCAGCACGGCTTCCAACTTCTCCCCCACCATTAACATGCTATGGACACAGAGGCTTGGAGTTATCCGGGGTTCTCTCCTAAGCCAGCAGGCAAGAAGCTCCTCAGATACAGAAGGAGACACCAGGAGGCCCTGGGAAAGCTCACCTGATCAAAACCAGAAACAAAAAAAAACCCTCCCCCAACGGGTATCTTTTTTTCAGTGTGTGACCTCCCTCGAGGAGCAAGGAACTCTGGGCTAAGGAAGAGCTGGCTGAGAAACGCGCCCGGGGCAGGCCCAACTCCTGCAGAGGGCAGGATGGGGCCCTTATAGCCAGGACATTTGGGGTCACCTGTGCCTTTCTGTGCCTCCACCCCACCTCATCTCTGCGGGCTCCTTCCTTTGCCTCCTGTCTTGTCCTTCCCCTTCCTTACTTCAGCCTCGTGACCTTATCTGAATGGTGCACAGACTCCAGGATCAAACCCTACTTACTGAGAAGGAAGCATTTCAAACTCATCATTCCTGATACATTTTTCAGGGGAGGGGGAGAAAACAAGCTTCAAATCAATATGTATTGTGTAATTCTATCTTTAAAAATATATGTTAATATAGTGGGGGAGTATTTATATGTACATCTATGGGGGGTAGGAGGGAATGCCTGGCAGATATTTATCAAGCAGTTTACAGTCTGCTGAGTTCATTCATTTTTTTCCATACTTACGGAGACCCTCTCTAGTAGACACTGTACAGGAATTAGGGGTCAGCATTTTATTAATTTAATATAAGTAACTTCATTTTCTTTCCTTATTCCCTTTTTCTTTTTCTGTATCTGTGTTTTCTCATTTTTAAAGGGAACACATACACATAATGCACCAAAGAAAAAGACAGGTTCAAGAGCAGGCCTCCGGGCCCGCAGGCAGACCCTCCACTGCCTGCTCCTGCTCCTGCTCCCCAGCTTCTCCCACTTCAGGCACCCTGTTGGAGGAGCTCCAGACTTCTGCTGTAGAGTCTGGACCTGAAGTTCCTGTCCACTCTTTTCCCTCTGATCCCATTATCCCCTCAGAGCTCAGATGAAGCCCACCTGGCCTCCCCAAGTCCCAGGGATCCCCAGGGCGAGGGAGCTGTGCAGGTCCCCATCACCCCACAGAGGTAATATGGTTTTCCATTCATGCAGCACTGGAGAGTCAGCAAAGGAGATAAATGGAATTTCCGCTCAATGAGTTGATGATAATAATAAATAAGGCCTTTCCTCCAAAGACTTGAAATCTGTTGGCTCATTTCAAAGCACAAAATTATTCTTTTGAAAAATCCTCCCCACAGACTTGAAGTAGGTGGGGGATTAGTAATCATTAACCCCATTTTGCAGACGGAGAAACCAGGACCCAGCAGGAGCCAGAGTGCATAACCACTGGCAAAGCAGGTGTCCCATCTCCCTGGCCAGTGCCCTCCTCGGAGAGGGTGCAATCACAGCCCTAAGCAGGCACTGTAAGCACAGGACCAGAAAGCCATTCCTACATCCTCAGTAGTCTATGCTAAAACCACCCCCTCGATCTCCAGCTGCTTCCCTCCTCTGCCTCTGAGCTCCCTGCGGATCAGTCCGACATCTTCTCTTCTTCCTTCTCCATCTTCCCGAAACAGAAAAGTGAGACCAGGGCCCAGACTCCCTCCTGCGTCTCTCACACTGAATGTGATCAGGACAGGGTGCCCCAAATGCCCCCACACTCAGGGACGAGTGACATATGGGTCAGCTGAACCCTGGCAGGATGATGCTTCTGATCCAGGCTCTTATATCTGCCAGAGAACTGAGCCCACCGAGGGAGACCGAGAGGCAGCCATGTGGCTCGGAGCAGTGAGGACATCCTTCTCCTGCTCTGCCGCTGACTGTCAGAGCTCCCAGCCTCTGGGTAACCATGGTAATCACCAGCATTAGCCGCAGCAGTGACAGGAGCCTCAGCAGGCTCACTCTGACCTGCTCCTGCTACAGATGGCACACTGTCTTCCTGCAGTTTCTGTGGGGAGCTGACTGGGCACACGGGTCCCCAGTGCACACCCCTGCACACCTGCCGCCTGTGCCCAGTGGCCACCAAATGTGGTCTATCCACCAAACTCAAGAGTCTATGCTACAGGGAGAAAATGGGCCTCAGGCCTCCTGCCACCCTTAGCAGGGCCTGGGTCAAAAGAAGTCTAGGATGTGGTCCAAGAACTTAGCAGCCACATCAAAGGAGGCTAAGGACCAGGACCTATTCTCTGGGCACCCTACGTTTACAGTCAACCAAACCTCCTAAGGTGGCGGCCATCAGTCAGTCATGTCAGGAGGCCAGCCCAACCCGAACCAGTGAGAGCCTCCCATGCCAGGAATTAGGGTCCTCCACAAGTAATCTTCTGCTCCCTTTACCTAAGGGCCATGCCAAGAAAGCCATGCAGAGCCATTTGACAAGTTTGCTGCCACTCTGAGCCATCCCACCTGTCCATCAGCTCCTCTGGCTCCATATTAGAGCTGTCAGGAGCCAGCATTCCCTGTTTCCAGGTCTCTAACACCAGCTGCATCCCGCCAGCCAGGACTCACCGCATTCGTGAGTGCTCTTCCCTCCATGAAGCACTGAACGACTTTTCCAGCATGAAAAACAGAACTGAGCCACCACCCAGACCCACCCTGGGCCTGTTCCTCACAGCTCTGCAGGCAGCCCCGCCTACACACAGCAGGAGCATGGCCGAGGCCTCCTGCACTGCTCATCCTCAGCTTCTCTTGGCTACCGGAATCCCTGCCCTGCCGAGCAAGGCCACCCCAGGATTGCACAGGCCTGAGACTGCATGCCGAATTCCAATCTCACAAAAAACACTCTGCAAATTCTGCCAGACAATGCTAAGGATTCTTGGGCCTAGCTTCTCTGAGAAATCTTTAAATGGAAGGGGCAGAGGTGAAGTGAGTTTCCCAGGAAGCCCCAAGCCCTGGCTCCTGCCCAGCACGGTTCACGGCCCTGGGAGCCCAGTGCTGGGGCTGAGAACAACGTGGCGCTCCCTCTAGCGGCAAACGTCTCACACAGAGTTGGTGTCTCCCAGGAGCCTGGCCTGCAGTACTCGCTCCCGCCAGGACCACGCACTCTGGGGAGGGGCGATCTGCTCAGCGCCTCGCCCTGCAGGATGGAAACATGCCGCGGCAGCAGCGAGGGAGCCCCCTCCAGCCTCAAAGCCACTCCCAGCCAGGCGTTCGCAGCCTGGGAGAGCGGCCACCACGCTGCACTCTGCTGTGGTTAACCCAGTAGCAGGTCAGGAAAACCACAGGACTTGTCCCAAACCAAGCTGTCTGCAAAACACAGGCCTCTGAGCTGCTTTGCCAAGCCCAGCATAGTCTAATTTTTCCAGCACTAACTTCCCAGGACACTTCGCCGGTTCCCCCGGGCAGCCCCCTCCCGGCCTCCATGGGACTCAAGCGCTACCCGCTGGGCTTCCATAGCTGGACTCGTGCCCTCACCCACCCCTGAGGATACACTCTCTTATGCACCTCTGTACCCCAGCACCCCGCACAGTAATTATCTCTTGCGTTCATTAAAAAATGAAGAAATAGGGCCGGCCCAGTGGCGCACTATCTGCGCCGCTTGGGAAGCGCTGCGGCGCTCCCGCCCGAGGGTTCGGATCCCACATACAGACTGGTTCCCGCTCACTGGCTGAGCGAGGCACGGGAGCAACACGTGGGTTGCAATCCCGTTGCCGTCCCCGGTCCGGTACGGGGGCAACACTGAGGGTTGC
>NW_007728255.1:69277-88768 GCF_000696425.1 Galeopterus variegatus | reverse complement strand
CACAGGAGGCCCCATAGTGTGGTCACGTAATAACTTCGTATAGCATACATTATACGAAGTTATACGAGACAAAAAAAAAAAAAAAATGAAGAAATAAAACAGTTTTGCTGTGACAAAAGATGTTCCTCCACACAGAGACATTCTCCTTTACTGGAATTCCCGCAATATTCTGTCTGTACACCGTGGGTCACTTCCTGTCTTGATTATCCATCTTTTTTCCACCCTGCCCCACTCCAACTAAGCTTAGCTCCTTGAGGATAAAGGCCATGTCTAATTCATCTCTAAGTCAACATCCCAGAGAAATGCTGAGAAATTATTTAAGGGAGAGAGGAAGGGAGGGAAAGAGAGAGGACGTGTCTATTATCCAAGGAGGGAAAGAGAGAGGACGTGTCTATTATCCAAGTCTAATCAAAGTTGGCATCTGATACAATGCCACTCTCATTGGCCTGTTGGGTTGTGCTTCATCAGAGAGACAGTGGTGCTTTTGCTTTGATTTAATTAATTAACTTTTCACAGCTTTATTGAAATATAATTCACATACCAATAGAATTCACCCATTTAAAATACAACTCAATGGTTTTTAGTATATTCAAAAGGCTGTGCATCCATCACCATGATCAATTTTAGAACATTTCATTATCCCAAATAGAAACTTCATATCCATTAGCAGTCACTTCCCCTTCCTTCCAAACCCCTCAGCCCTAGGCAACCACTAATCTACTTTCTGTCTCTACGGATTTGCCCATTCTGGACATTTCATAAAACGGAATCATACAATATGTACTCTTTAATGACTGGCTTTTTTCACTTAGCATAATGTTTTCAAGGTTCACCCTTGTGTCAGTACTTCATCTCTTTTTATTGCCAAATAATATTCCCTTGTATAGATATACACATTTATCCATTTATCAGTTGATAAACATTAGGGTTGCTTCCACTTTTTGGCTATTATGAATAATTTTACTTTTATGGTATTAAAAAGCAAAACTGTTTCTCTGCTTCCAAACAGGATATGCGGTACTCTACCATAAAAAATGGCAAAGATATAATAAATCTAAGACTAGCTATATGGACATTAATATTTAATTTGGGGGCCGGCCCGGTGGCGCACTGCTACAGTGCGCCGCTTGGGAAGCGCAGCGGCGCTCCCGCCGAGGGTTCAGATCCCACATACAGACCGGTTCCCACTCACTGGCTGAGCGAGGTGCGGGCGCAACACCGAGGGTCGCAATCCCGTTGCCGGTCCCGGTCTGGTACGGGCACAACACTGAGGGTTGCGATCCGTTGCCGGACACGAAAAAAGACAAAAATATATATATATATTTAATTGGGGCTTCCTCTTTATTAGGTAGAGTGCTAGGTATTTTCACATAACATTACCTATTTTTAACAGGAAATTTTGAGCTAATTTTTGCATGACAGTTGAGTTCCAGGTTTATCTTCAAGCTTCTGAGCAGCCAAGGCCAAAAAGGCAGTAGAGGGAAATATATGTTACTAAGCTGCCCCAATGGTCACCACTGCTGGGTTGAAAACTCTTCTTTGAAAATTAGGAGAGCAGAGTTGCTTTTCTGTTTTCAATCAAGCATGGTGCCTTTTCTCCTCCATACTGTTTCTCCCCCTGTCCTCAGTTAACCACTGACACCGTTGATGCGATTCTCTAATACACACACACATGATGTGACTCTCTGACATACATACGATCTACACAGCACTTTCACCCCCGTGGTCTCTGTTGACCCAGTGTGGTAAGCCGAGCAGTGTTACCAGCCCATTCTGCTGGTCTTCAGTGTTGCTCAGCACACACTGCTTACGCGTTGAATACTACAGCATTCTGCCAGGCCTGGGGACACCGTGGCACATAAGACAGAGCTCACAGCCCAGGGAGGGAGCCAGGCAGTAAACGAGCAGACAACTAAGTGATTCCCAAATGCGAAGTGCTGCGAGCAAAACTAAGAGGGCACTGCACTGGACAGCCTCGAGGTGGGCAGAGGTCACTCGCATGGAGCGGTCAGGGAAGCCTTCTCTAAAGAGGTGGCTTTGAGGCTGAGAGCCCAAGGAGTAGCCAGCCACGTGGTCAGAGGGAAGCTAGTATCCACAACAGAAGGAGCATCATGATCAAGAGCTCTGGGTGGAGAAGAGCCAGTGTGGCCCAGGGACAGAGAAAGCCATTGAAGCCGGAATGTGGGAGAAAGGGAGAAGGCACAGGACAGGGTCGCAGAGATCAGCAGGGGCCTGATAGGTCAAGATAAGGAGTTTGGATCTTATTCCAAGTACGACAGGAATTAAGCGAAAAGCTGTGGAAAGGAGGGCGATGGATCCAATTTAAGCTTTGAAAAGACTGCTGTGTGGAGAAAGAATTGGAGAGCCAGAGAAGAAGCAGGGAACCCCACGGCGAGGTGCTCGTGGTATCCGGCAGGGGATGCCTGCCGTGGACAAGGTCCATGGGAGCCAAGCTGGAGAGAGATGAGGAGCTTCGACATAGTCTCTGGAAGTAGAATAAACCAGATGGGGCAGGAGGAAGACCTGAGGAAGAGGGACAAGTCACAGACAGCTGCTGGGTTGGGTTTGTGGAGCTAGGTAAGTAAGCGTGCCACCTACTGAGGTGGCAAAGAGCAGAGAGGAACAGGCTTGGGGGGCATCAGGAGCTCTACTAGAGACACGATCAGTTTAAGTAGCTTGTGCAACACCCACGCGGAGAGGATGGCAAGCAGGCCACCAGACATAAGAGGCAAGCTCTGAGATGGGGTCCTCCTGGACAAGCACATTAGGGACCGTCAGAATAGGGTGGCATTTATAGGCCTGTGCACAGATGACATCACCCGGGGAGATCTTTGAAGCTCATGAAGGTTTTCTCTCTACCTCTGCCTCCCAGATAACAAAACAATAAGCCAATTCTGACCATTTCCAGGGAGACAAAAGTTCACAGATGAGTTTGGCCATTTGGTGCCATGTAAATAAAACAGTTTGACTGAGCAACTCTTTCTCCAGTCATTCATGGGTTTATTTCAACATGTGCTCACGCAGATGCGCTAAACATTCATACCCTCCAGACTAGAGGAGTACGAGGAAGGAGCCTCGGGCAGGAGGCCAGACTGGGGCAGCAAGTGGGCTTAGCCCCACTGCAGCAGAAATGGCACAGCTCAACCACTACCAACCAGCAGCACAGACTGGGAGGACACTGTCGGGCTGTAAGAAAGCACGAAGCTGCAGCTCCACGTGTCCACACTCAGTTACAAAGGAGGAGGAAGAAGCTCCAGACAGCTTTGACCTTCCATAGGCCCCACACACATCATTGCCACCACCACCGTCACCATCACTCTGCTAATAGAAGGGGCTTGTTGTGTCCAACAAAAATCTACAGGAAAAATTCCCGAGTTTTATTTTCTCTAAAAAACCAGTGTCTACTAAAGAATCTGCTCTGGGCCTACTGGAAAAGATGGTATATTGCTCTATTTCTGAGACGCGATCACATTCTTTTCATAATTTTATCAAAAAACCTGGGTGAAAATTAAAGGCTTCTCCAGAATCCGATTCCAGACATAAAGACAACGTTTGCTTTTTATGAACAGGAGAAGTTGGCCTCTTCTCTTAGCCGTAGGACCCGGTGTTGGGGGGAAGTGTGGGCGGCAGGCCCAGGCTGAGCTAGGAAGGAGGAATTAGCCAGGTTGTGTCCAATTGTCTCTGAATGATGAGGGTCATTCAGGTATAAACGCACTAGTGTCAGTTGGGTTTTAGTTTTTGGAGGGAAAGAAAGTCGTCATCCATCACCCAGATGTCAGTTATTGATCACGATGATGGGCCAAGACTCAAGCTGGATGACACAAGAACAGAGACGAGAGGTGTGCCCAGGCCTCCTTTCAGTAAAGCCGCAGCACAACAGAGACTAAGCCTGGGCCCATGCAGAGGCGGCAGCAAGGCCACCAGCGTGCACCAAAGGCCAGATCACTCCGAATCTAACATGGCAGGGCGCTAAGGGCAAGTCTCAGAGGGAGACGACCTGGAGTTGGGAGGATCCTGGAGGATTCAGGAAGAGGACAGAGGGTGCGCCAGCAGCAGGGCAAGGGCCTGAGTGAGGCTCCGGAGCTGGAAGGCAGGGGGGTGTGTCTGGGGCGCAGTGGGGAGCCAGTGCAGGTGAGATGCAGACAGGAAGGGTGGGGACCCCGCAGGCAGAGTGATGAGGTGAGCACCAGGAGGGGTGACAGGGAGGAGTAAAGGCTTCTGTCCTCAGGTGGGATCTGATCTGACCTGAAACCATGTGCCTGCATCCTTCCATCCTGTGATACTACCAGGAGCCCTCAAAAGGCCCGAATGGACTCTGTCCTGACTCCACAGTTGCTCTCGAACACGGGCGAGTGGCCACAGGTGAGCTGGTTTACATTGTAATGCTATTTATTACTCATATCTTCATCTCCTTTGCCAAGTTTTGAACCTACAGATATTTGGGGGGGGGGGGGAAGAGATGGCAGTTTAACAAATTTTGTGTTTCTATCCCAAAATAAAGCACATCCCCAGCCCCCTGCCCACACTGATCCAATTCCCCAGGATAAGTGATTCTTATAAAGCCATGGCATTTACCACGCACTATCCATCTTTATTTTAAAAGATCATAAGAAGTGTACAAATTACAGGGCACAGAATGCCTCTGGCTCTATCTGTTTACTGAAGGGTTGGCCCCAAATTAACAAAAAAATTGTTATTTTATTTAAAAAACATATCAGAAGGGTGCACTCTCAGGATTTCCTGATTTGAGTGCATGTAAAGAGAGACTCAAGGTTAATGACTGTAAATGTGAAATCTTATCCACTTGCCAAAATTCTATTTGGAGTACTCACCAGCCTGGTTTTTAGCAAAGCCCATAAGGAAAGCTGAGGCTGGAAAAGTGGCCTGAGGCCTCGGGGTCTCTCATGAGGTTGGGCTGCAGGGCACTCTGTGCACATGAAGAGGAAAGAGGCCTGGCCAGGCAGGGCTGGGGCCGGAGGGAACCCACCTGGAGATGGTGAATTCCTGTGTCCAGGGGTTTGTCAATCCCCGCTAACACGGATGTTGTAAAGTGTCATGATATCTTGGAAATGACATGGGAAAGAATGCAATTACATTTTGGGAATGTAATTTCACTAATCCAATTTTTTTTCTTCTCCCTGCATCCCTTCTGCTGAGCTAGACTAAAAAGCTTGTTGCCCAGTGAAGGTAGAGGAAGGCATAGAAGAAAGTGACAGAGCACACGAGCAGGAGATGACAGAAATAAGCTTCCAACTAACTGAAAAATGGAAGAGCGCAGCCTTGCATTGCTAGTGTATGAGCTGGGAGAGAGAAAAATTAGTGTAAAGAGATCAGATATGACATCTCTCCCTAGTGGCTGCAACCTCTGGGGGTGGGAGAGAAATTGGTAGGGTCAGCCAGCCAGACCTGTAGGGAAATCCCAGTACACAGTAGCTTACTCTGGCTTGCAAGACAAGAAAATCAGAGTGTAGCCTCAGAAAAACTCTGTTGTGCAAAGCGTCCACCACAGCACAGAGTAGTAACTCGGAAATGACCGAGGTAGTTGTCTAGGTAGCCAGGGATTATACCCCCTCCTCACCTCCTGTCCTAGGAGTGTTGCATAGGAATCGAGAAGCTCTCTCTTGCCAAGCCCCCAGGATCACTCACCATGCTCAGCCAGTGCCAAGAAAACAGATCCAGTTACCACCAGCAGTGGACATGCTAGCAGTGGAGCCAGTGAGGACAGAACTGCCCAGGGGACATCACCCAGAGGACAGTGCATGGAGCAGGCGAGCCCATCAAAGCCAGGAGACTAAAAGATGTCCTGAACCCAGATGTCCTCTTAGGAAAGGTGGGTCAGGAAGAGAAGAGCCTGCTCGAGAGGGGAGACACAGACATGCAGGAGAGAATACACTTTAGTTGATTTATTATTTACTGGGGCATGGCAGTGGGCAGGGGGTCTCTTTTCAATTAGATGAAATAATGCTACCTTCAAGTGCCGAGGTTAAAGTCTGGTTTTGGTGGTGGTGGTGGCCGTATTTGTGTTTTTGTTATCATCGCTACCATCAGCAAGACAACCAGATCAAACCAGTTCAGGGAAATTTTAAAAAGCTACATCTTCCTGAACACACCAATATTTGACTGTTAAATTTCAGCCCCTCCACCACCCACAGTTGTCTAAAGGGTCTGTTACAAATGAGCACGCACGGCAGCAGGAATCTTTGTGATTGGCTAAGTCCAGTTGGTGGCAGCAACTTTGTTCTGGGGGGTCCAGCTCTGTTGAAGGAGGACTCTAGCAGCAGTCACAGGCACCAGGCCAAGGGAGACTTGCTAAAGGTTTCATGGGAGAACGCAGTTCAGGGGAGTTATCCGCTGCTGGGTGCTGTGGGCAAGAACGACTTCAGCAGCCACCCACCGTGAGGGCACCTACCCACCTTACCAGGCTTGACTCCCAGGGGAACAGAAGCTGCAAATGCCCCAAAGACACCAGCTGTCACGGTTCTCCCGCTTCTCCAGTCTCCCCCAGCACACGACGAGAAGGGAAAACGGACTCGAAAGCACATCATAAACTGCAAAGTGCTACACAAAAGCTGGCGTAATTAGTATTACTTGCAGAATGTTGGGGTTTTTCCCCTAGAGAGCTGCCAGCACTTGTGTTGATAAATCACAAACAGGCTTCCTGCCTGGACCTTCTCCTTCTCTTTCTTTGGTCTGTGGACTTCTCGGTCCTACCAAATGAGTCATTCTGATGGAGATACGGTTCTTTATAGCGGGCAAACCGTCCATGCCTGTCTCAGTGCGAGGGACACAGGGAGCCTCTGCTAGTACCTGTTGGCAGAACTGGACAGAACTGGAAGAAATGTCACCCTCGTGCTGATCTGAAAAGCCTGGGTGAGCAGTACGGTGACCACAGGCAAGCACCTGGTGAGACTGCATTTCCTCACTTGTGTGTGACCCTTATCTCTGGAGTTTTCCAGAGAGCAGGAGCCATTTCTTCTGCATCTCTCAAACCCGCCAGCATCCATGCAGCTCCAGACATGTTGAGTGAAGTACTCACTTGACCCCTTGAGTGGTTGCTCAGTTGAAGCCAAGCTAGTCAAAATCCATACATCAATTCGGGGGCTGACATCCCAGATACCACAGTGAAGATGTGGGACTAAGGAGCAGGAGGCCTGAGTCCTGGTTCTTAACTGCCACAAGTTTAATGTGTGACTTTCAAAAAGTCCCCTCCCTCCTTTGGGCTTTGATTTCTTCACCTGTCAATTCAGGAAAGTAGATTAAAAAAATTTGAGTGTGTGAATCCATTTTCTGTGATTCCATCTTACCCCTCACGCTCCTGGGCAATGCAAACAAAATAAAACCAGACAAAATAATCTTCAACAATTTAGCAAAAAAGAGCAGCCCTGTTCTTAATGAGATTCCAATGAGGTTAAGACTGGTCTTTATTAGATTCTGCAATTGTTTAATGCTATTAGAATATTGTTTGGAGAATGATTAAAAATTGTGAGTAAAATGTAAGTAAATGATTCATTTAAATCTGAATCCAATGAGGTGACAGGGCCACAGGAGGCCCCATAGTGTGGTCATGCAGGGATAGCAAGGGGAGCACAGGGCCCAGGGCACTGGGGCTGCACTGTGAGCTCCAACTACAACCGACATATGTGTCCCTCTCATTCATGTGAAATATCCATTTTCAAAAAATTATAACACTGTTAACATTAAAGTTATACTCAGCATAGCTTAATCTTGAATCTGATGATTTGAAATCATCCAACTTTAAATTATTGTGGCATATACAGATTTACACACACACACACACACACACACACACACACACACTTCTGCCTCCCAACTCTAGGAACCATTGAAAGTTTTGGTCTCAATGATGTGGAGAAATAAAAAAAGCACTGGACTTGAGCTTCTACCAGCATCTGCCATAAGAAGCCATAGCACATGGCTGGAACATGGTAGGTGCCCAACAAATGTTAGCAGAGAGGAGGAGGGGGAAGAAGAAGAAGATGATGGTGGTGGTGATTAAAACAATGACAGGAAAAGTACAGAAGACAGGTGACAGGGAGACCCAACAGGGGCTAGAAGTCAGTGGCCCTTCCTGGAGGGAGTGACATTTTGGCCAAGCAGGGAAAGGAAAAGGGTTCCCCCTTCCACGCCTGGGGCTATAAGTCAGCTGCCAGCAGAACCTGACATGGGCGTGACTCTCACCTGGCGACTGGGTGCTCCTCCCAGCAACTGTCTCTGTCCAAGCTTTGGAGCTCAGCCCTTCTTGTCCTGTTCCCAGGCTCCCCTTTCCCACCTGACTCTCAGCAGTGTGGAATGTGTGCTCCCCTGGAAGCTGCTTTTAAAAATAAATATTTGGGATGGACGGTTAGTTCAGTTGGTTAGAGCATGGTGTTGGTAACACCAAGGTTAAGGGTTCGGATCCCCATGCTGGCCAGGTACCAAAATAAATCTTTGATGTGAGGGTATTTCTTGGGCAACTGTCTCTTTTTCTAATAGCAACTCATTTAATCATAAACAATCCTATGAAGTTAGTAACATTAGCATCCTCACTGAACAGGTAGAATGGTTTGGGGCGGCATGAACTGGATAATCGAGTACTCTTCTAAAGAAGAGGAAACTGAGGCACAAGTAGGTAAACCTTGCCCACGTTCATGTAGCCTAGAGTAAGTTGCAGGGCTGAGGTATAATTCCTGTTCTGTCTGTCTCCTAAGTCTGTAAATTACAGGAGCGTTTCCTTCTCAACACACTTTATTCTAAGGATTGGAAGCTCTCTTGCCCACAAATCTGTGAGCTCCACAAGGTCAGAAACATTTGCTGTTTTCTTCATTGCTGTATCCCTTAGCTTGGTACCTTAGTACTTGGCTAAGGTATTGAGCAGTGCCTCAACAAATATTTGTTGAATGAATAAGTAATGCTATCTACTGCAGGAGGTGATAAAAGAAATGGAGGCGAATGTGTTTCAGTGCTGCTTAAATTATATACGTGTGAAAGTAAAAGATGTTTGAAGTACAGTTTTTAGCAACTAAATTAGTCAGAATCTAAACAAAAAATCCACATCCCTCCAAGTATTCATACAGAGGGTATTTAACGCACTTACTGGTATCACAGGTGATGAAGAAGCTGCGGGGACCACAAGGGGTGTATGGTGCCCTGAGAATGAGCCCAACAGGAAGCTGCTGCTGCCCTTTGGCTGGAGGAATAAAGAGAAGCCACAGAGTTGCCTGAACCAGGGGGCTGGGAACACCCAGCAGATCCAAAGCCACAGCCAGTCCAGCCACAAGGAACTGGGGCCGTGGAAGCTGCAGCCTGCCAAGGACTCAACACAAGACAATGAGGAAGGGAGAGAAATACGCTGACTTCCCTCTTCTTCTTGCCCTCAGTCTCCTTCTGGTGCTTCTCATGGCCAAACCCAGCCAGGAGCCAAGCAACAGGGGCTCACAGCCAGTCCAGCCACAAGGAACTGGGGCCGTGGAAGCTGCAGCCTGCCAAGGACTCAACCCAAGACAATGAGGAAGGGAGAGAAATACGCTGACTTCTCCCTTCTTCTTGCCCTCAGTCTCCTTCTGGTGCTTCTCATGGCCAAACCCAGCCAGGAGCCAAGCAACAGGGGCTCCTGGAAGAGCAGCCAGCAGGTGCCGACTGCCCGCGACTCAGAGCCGAGCAGGAGAGGGCAGGACACAGGCTCAGGAACAGCACGGAGACTGATTCCAACCTGAGATTTGAAACCGTCACGGGGCAAAGAAGGGGTCAGTGTTTTTCAGACATCTCTTGTAAGAGAGTATATTCAGGAATAGCAGGAGGAGGACGTTTTGGACAAACTTGACAAGTAGCCAGCTCTAGTTTTAAAATTCCCAGTTGAAATGTCTGAATGATGCAGGTGTGAGGGGCCCCATGCAATGTGACATGTTTCTTCTCATTCTTCATTCACATTGGGGCGTGGGTCCTGTGAGGTCAAGGGGCACAGCTCCAGCCGGGTCCACTCAGCTCCCTGACCCATAGAGAAACAGCTGCATAGCCACAGGCTGACTGACAGGAGAGGGAGTTCTATGGCCCCAAGTAAAGACCCATTGCTCAGAGCAGGTTGAGTGTCTGATTTTTCCACCAAGACTCCCCAGTCCAAGTCATGAAAGGCAGCTTGACCATAAGAGCTGGACGGACCCCGCGAACTGACCTTGTCCTATCCCACTCCTGCCCCTACCTCCTATTCCAAATGAAGACACTAAGGACCAGGAAGTGAAAAAGACTTGACCTCAGTAATAATGCAACATAATAGCAAAGTCAGAATATCGGGTCAGGTCAACATTCCCAGAGGAGAGGGAAGGATGCTGGTGGGGAGAGGGGCAGCAGTACGTGTATGTGCGTGGGTGGCTGTGTTTGAAACTGAATGCCTCATAACAGAAAGTGAAAGACTGTAAAATCTTGAAAGTTGGAGAATTTGTGTTATGGTAAACTGACTAATCTGCTTTAAAATGGTCATACCTGGCACATGAATCTCCATTTTAAAATACTAGTTAATACTTACAAGTCATACTCAACAGAGCTTAATTTATTTTTGATGGTACTAAAGACACCAAAAGACCTTGCCAGCCCTCCATTGGGGATGCCTCAAGAAGATGCAGGAGACAAAGCTAAATGTGCAATGGCCTCAGGACATGTCCTGGAAATCACTTTTACAAATAAATCTCTGGAGACCTTGCCTTCTGTCTATGACAGAGTTGCTTGTGTCAGGTTAACAGTCCTGCAGAGAGCAACTATAAAAACTGAAAATATTGCAGAAAACAGCTGTTAGCAGTCATCAGAGAGTAACAAAGGCAGCCAGGACTTTAGGGGCTAAGATCCTGGAGAGAAGGGAAATGCAGGGAGTAAATCCTAAATTTCCTTCAGGGCATTTGCCAGTTCTCCAGGGGTGTCATTGAGACAGAACAGAAACATTGGTCTAGAACCACAGCAGCCTTGCTGATCTGGACAGGCAAAATACAGTTCAAAGCTACCAAGGTGGCCAGAATATAGGGAACCCTTATCCTGGAGAAAGGGGCCCCCAGACATCCTGCATATAATTTCCCCTCCTGGAATTTTCTGATTCTTAAACGTCACATGTGCTGGGCAAGAGACCAAGAAACCAAGCAGGAAATAGCTTCTAAAAGCTTAAAGGCTGGAAGCCAGTCAGAGTTTGAGCAGTCTCAAAGTGGAGGAGAAAAAAATGTTGACGTTCAGGGCCCACCAAGGAGAGACTTTGGTAAATAACCTAGATTTTCAGTTGAGACAAGGGAATGGATTACATAGCGAGAGTAGGGACAAGCCAGACACAGACCACCCTCGCAAAGCCTAAAATCGGTCACAAAATATCTCGATTCTTGATTGGATTAGGGTGATCTGCCCACTCTTGAACTGCCTGCTAGGGGGAAAAAAAATCCTGTATATAAAGGAAGCAGCAGCATCCAGAGCCTCAACAATTTTTCATTCACAATATCCAATATTCAATCAAAAATTACCTAGCATGCCAGGAAACATGAAATGAAACCAAGTTTAAAGAGACCTTAGAAAGAGACAGATAGGTGGCCCAGATATTGTAGTTGTCAAAAATAAATTTAAATACCTACAATTAATAAATATTTTAATTTATTATAGTAACAGTTTATTAATATCAGTAAATATTTATCAAAAAATATTTTTAAATGGAGAATTTATTTGAAAATAAATAGGAATTCTGTAATGGAGGAAGACGATAACTAAAATTAAGAATTCAAAAGATGGATTTAGCAGCAGAAGAAAGTATTAGTAAATTGGAAATTAGTTCAGTAGAAAAATAACCAAACTGAAGCAAAGGAAAAAAGATTAAACACTCATACATGTACATAGAGAGAAAAAGAGAGACAGAGAGAGAGAGAAAGAGAAAGCATAAGAGAGATATGAGACATAATCAAAAGAACCAACATGTACAGAATTGGAATCCCAGAAGGGAAAAGAGAGGAAATGGGACAGAAGCAGCATCTGAAGAGATAACAGACCAAGAATGACATCAATGTCCAGATTCAAGGAGCTCTCACAAAACTCAAACACATAAAAACAAAGAAAACTATACAAAGTGATATTATAGTAAAGCTCCAAAAGATAAGAGAAAAAAAATTTTATGCACATATATCAATTTATTCACTTGTTCTTACAAAATATAAGTGTAGCAACAAAGTGGTCCCAACTGCTAATAAAAGGAAAGGTAGGAAAATAAGTGACATTTAGTTTTGAGGCACACAGCCCTCCCATCACTCATTTCCACTCAAGGTGAAAATCTCCAACCATTGCAGAGACTTCTCACAGAGCAGTGCTGAGTGTCGCTGTGCTGCGGGGCAGGACACTGGGGTCACAGTGCTCCTCCCCCAATAGCCAAAGGAGAGGGAAAAAAGATGCATCAGGAGCAACAGTAAGACCTACTCAGCGCAAACAATAGAAGCCAGAGAACAGTAGAATGACGAAGTTACAATGCTGAAATAAAATGAGCGCTCGCCCTGAATTCTACGTCCAGTGAAAAGGCTCTTTAAAATGAAGGGAAACATTTCAAGCAAATAAAAACTAAGAAAATGTGTTGTCAACATATACACACTAAAGGAAATATTAAAGGAAGTTACTCAGACAAAATGATCCCAGTTAGAAGAATAGTAATGAGGAAAGCAACAGAGAGCCCCAGAAATGGTAAACGTGAGACTAAATCTAAATGAGGACAGACTATGTAAAACAGTAAAAATAATAATGTCTTGTAGGATTTCACATACATAGAGAAGTAAAATACATGACCAAAAGAGCATAACAGGGAGAGGAGATTGGGTAAACAGAATAAAAGTTTTGTATGGCCTGTGTATTATCCAGAGAGTAGGAAAATTATTAATTGAAGGGTAGATTCTGTTAAGACGTATGGCAAATTTCTAGCAAAGGTTGGCAAATGATCACCAGTACCCAAATCAGGCCCACAGCTGGTTTTGTACACCTTGAGAGCTAAGAATGTTTTTTGCATGTTTAAAGAATAGTGGAAGGAATTGGTGAAAGGCCATGAAAATAGATTACGTTATATAATGTCAAATATACTAATGATCCTGATCTGAGCACCACATAGTGCACATAGATAATGATATTAAATTCTGCACCCCACAGAAATGTACAGTCAACTAAGTTACAATAAAAAGAAAGAAAAAGAAAAGAAAGGATAAGGAAGGAAGGAAGGAAGGAAGGAAGGAAGGAAGGAAGGAAGGAAGGAAGGAAGGATAGTGGGAAGAGGAAGAGAAAAGTCAGGGACTGTAGGTGGCCCTGGAAGCCTAAAATATTGATTATGCAACCTTTTACAGAAACAGTTGCCAATCTCTGCTCTAGTGTAACACCAAACAATAAAAGAATTTATAACTAACAATCTAATAAAGGGAGAAGATAGAATAATAAAAGCCCTTTACTAAAAGGCAGCAAAAGAGAAAAAAGGAAAGAAAAACCAGATAGAACAAATATAACACAAATAAAAAAGATGACAGAATTAACACCAAAAGCATTAGGAACTTATTATATTTAAATGAACTCAATAATTCAATTAAAATAAAAAGTTGTCAGACTGGAAAAACAAAACAAAACAAGACCCAACTACAGGTTGCTTACAACAGACACAGAAATGCTGAAAGTAAAAAGATATAAAACAATATGCTGTGAAAACACTAACCAAAGCAAAGCTGGCTTAACTACACTGATAGACACAGCAAGACCATAAGGCAAGAAGAATTTCCAGAGATAAAGAGGAGCATTTCATAATGACAAAAAGTCAATTCAGCAGGAAGATTTGATAATCTGAAGTGTGTATGCACCTAAAAACAAAACCTAAAATGTGCAAAGCAAAAACTGACAGAACTGAAAGGAAGAACAAATCTATTATCCTAGTCGAAGATTTCAAATACATTTTCCAGCAACTGATACAATAAACTTTCAGGTAATAAATCAGTAGAGGTAAAGACTTGAACAACTTGGTGAAGAAACTTGACATTAGTGACATACATAGAACACTAAGCCCAACAATGGCAGGATTACATTTTCAACTGTGCGTGGAACATTTAATAAAATAAACCATATTCTGCATCATAAGGCAGATTTCAGTAAATTTCAAAGGGTTGAAATCATAGAGAGTATGTCCTCTTACAAGAATAAAAATATACTGGAAATCAATAGGAAACACTTTCAAAATCTCCAAATGTTTAAAAATTACTAAATCACACTTCCAAATAGCCTATGTTTCAATCAACACAGTGAAGAGACAACCTACAGAATGGGAGAAAATATTTGCACAGCATACATCTGAAAAGGGGCTACTAAAAAAATAGATAAGAAACTCAAACAATGCAACAGCAAAAAGACAAATAACCTGATTAAAAACTGGGCAAAGGATCTAAATAGACATTTCTCAAAAGAATACATGCAAATGGCCGACAAGTATGTGAAAAA
Organism: Galeopterus variegatus; assembly: GCF_000696425.1. Taxonomy (NCBI): domain Eukaryota; kingdom Metazoa; phylum Chordata; class Mammalia; order Dermoptera; family Cynocephalidae; genus Galeopterus; species Galeopterus variegatus. The sequence continues at coordinate 74,305 of NW_007728255.1, read as the reverse complement.
ATGCTCAATATCACTAATCATCAGGGAAATGTAAATCAAACATACAATGAGGTCTCACCTCACTCCTATTAGAATGACCACTATCAAAAACACAAAAGATAACAAGTGTTGGCAAGGATGCAGAGAAAAAGGAACCCACGCACACTGTTGGTGGTAATATAAATTGATACAGCCTTTCAGAAAACAGTACAGAAGTTCCTCAAAATATTAAAAATCAACTACCATGTGATCCAGCAATCCCACTGCTGGGTATATATCCAAAGGAAATGAAATCAATATGTTGAAGATACATCTGCATTTTCATGTTTATTGCAGTACTACTCACAAAAGCCAAGATATGGAATCAAAATAAGTGTCCATCATCAGATGAAGATAAAGAAAATGTCGTATATATACACAATGGAATATATTCAGCCATAAAAAGAAGGAAATCTCGCTATTTGCACCAACATGGATGAATCTGGACATCATTATGTTAAATGAAATAAGCCAGGCACAGAAAGACAAATACAGCACGTATTTTCCACTTATATGTGGAATCTAAAAAAGTTGATCTCATAGAAGTAGAGGGTGGAATGGTGATTACCAGAGGTGAGGGCAGGTAGGGGTAAAGGGGAATTGGGGAGACATTGGTCAAAGAATACATATTTACAGTAAGATAGGAGTAATAAGTTCAAGAGTTCTATTGCACAGCATGGTGACTGTAGTTAATGACAATATATTGTATTCTTGAAAGATGCTAAGTGACTGGACATTAAGTGTTCTCACCACAAAAGTGATAACTATATAAGGTAATGTATTTGTTGATTAGCTATATTTAACCATTCCACATTGTATATACATATCACAAAACATCACATTGTACATGAAAAATATACACAATTTTATATGTCATTTAAGAAATAAATATGAAAGAAAATTAGAAATTTCAGTGAAAATTAGAAAATATTCTGAACTAAATATTATATGCACATTGTATATACATATCACAAAACATCACATTGTACATGAAAAATATACACAATTTTATACGTCATTTAAGAAATAAATATGAAAGAAAATTAGAAATTTCAGTGAAAATTAGAAAATATTCTGAACTAAATATTATATGCAGCCAACAGGTTGAACTTGTTGAAACTTGTAGAATAGAGCTTAACCAATGCTTAAGGGAAAATTTTTTATCCCTAAATCTATATTTTAGAAAAACAGAATGGCAGAAAATCAGTGATCTAATGACCATCTCAAGCAGCTAGAAAAGACCAGCAAATTTAAGGCAAATAAATTTGAAGGAAATTATAGCTTTGTAGTATAATTTGAGGTCAGGTAGTGTAATGCTTCTGGCTTTATTCATTATTTTATTTATTGCTCAGGATTGCTTTGGCTATTTGGGATTTTTTGTTGTTTCATATGACTGTTAGGATTGTTTTTTTCAATTTCTGTGAAGAATCTTTGGTATTTTGATGGGGATGGCACTGAATCTGTAGATTGCTTTTGGTAGTATGGATGTTTTCACTATATTGATTCTTCCAATCCAAGAGCATGGAATGTCTTTCCATCTTCTTGTGTTCTCTTTAATTTCTTTCAGCAGGCAAATTATACTACAAAGCTATAGTAACCAAAATAGCATGGCACTGGCATAAAAACAGACACTCAGGCCATTGAAACAGAATAGAGAACCCAGAAATCAACCTAATACTTACAGCCAACTGATCTTTGACAAAGGCACCAAAAACATACATGAGGAAAAGATTAACTCTTCAATAAATGGTGCTGGGAAAACTAGACATCCATATGCAGAAAAATGAAACTAGACCCATTCCTCTTGCCATATACCAAAATCAACTCAAAATGGATTAAAGATTTAAAAACTTGAAACTATAAAACTTCTAAAAGAAGACATAGGGAAACACTTTAGGAAGTAGGATTGAGCAAAACCTTTATGAGTAAGACCCCCAAAGCACAAACAACAAAAGAAAAATAAACAAATGTGATTATATCAAGCTAAAAAGCTTCTGCACAGAAACAATTAACAAAGTGAAAAGACGACCTACATAATGGAAGAAAATATTTGCAAACCATGCACCTGACAAAGGATTAATATCCAGAATACACAAGGAACTCAAACAACTTAACAGTGAAAAAAACAAGTAACCTGTTTAAAAAATGGTCAAAGGAGCTGAATAGGCATATCTCAAAGGAAGATATACAAATGGCCAGCATACACATAAAAAAATGCTCAATATTACACAGCATCAGGGAAATGCAAATCAAAACCACGCTGAGATATCATCTCACCCCAGTTAGACTGGCTATTATCAAAAAGACAGAGAAAAACAAATGCTGGTGAGGATGTGGAGAAACAGGAACCCTGCTATACTGTTGGTGGGACTGTAAGTTGGTGCAGCCATTATGGAAAACACTATGGAATTTCCTCAAACAACTACAGATAGAACTGCCATATGATCCATATACTGGGTGTATATCCACTGCTGGGTGTATACCCAAAGGAATCAAAATCATCATGTCAAAGGGATACCCGCACTCCCATGTTTATCACAGCTCTATTTACAATAGCCAAGAGTTGGAACCACCCTAAACATCCATCGATGAATGACTGGATAAGGAAAATGTGGTATATACACTCAATGGAATACTACTCAGTCATAAAAAAGAATGAAATTCTGTCATTTGCAGCAACATGGATGACCTTGGAGAAAATTATGTTAAGTGAAATAAGCCAGGCACAGAAAGAGAAATACTATAAGTTCTCACTCACAAGTGGGAGCTAAAAATATAAATAAACAAATAAAATTTAAAAAGAAAGAAAAAAAAGCTATAACAATCACAATAATACACTGAACTTTCAAAAGGAGAGAACAGAATTGAGGTTACTAGAGGTGAGAAAGAGGATGCAGGTGGGGGGGTGTTTAGTGAGAAATTGATAGAGGGCCAAAAAAAATGATTACATTGTGTAACATTGAATATACTGTTTGAACATCACATATTGCACACAGATATTGATATTCAATGCAGTACCCCACAGATATGTACAATCAGTTATGTTTCAACAAAAAAAAAAATTTTAAGGAAAGAAATAAGAATATAAGCAAAACAATAAATGGAAAAAACAGAATAAAGAAAAAATCAAAAAAGCTAAAAATTGGGGGGGTTTTTTTTGTCTTTTTTCGTGTCCGGCAACGGATCGCAACCCTCAGTGTTGCGCCCGTACCAGACCGGGACCGGCAACGGGATCGCAACTCTCGGTGTTGCGCCCGCACCTCGCTCAGCCAGTGAGTGGGAACCAGTCTGTATGTGGGATCCGAACCCTCAGCGGGAGCACTGCCATGCTCCCAAGTGGCGCACTGTAGCAGTGCGCCACCGGCTGGCCCCTAAAAATTGGTTCTTTGAAAAGACTAATAAAATTTACAAATCCTTAGAGAGACTGATCAAGAAAAAAGAAGGAACAAACTACTAATATAAGTAATGAAAAAAAGAAATCATCACTAGAAATTCCTACAAACATCAAAGGGGCGATAACATGTTATGAACAACTTGGGCCAATAAATTTGACCATTTAGGTGAAACAGAGAAATTCTTTAAAACATGCACATGGCTTGTAAATATTGACACAAGAACTAGAAAGTCTTAATCATAGTCTCCACTAAAGCTGAATATCGCATTCCCATAATCCAACAATTCTACTCCAATACAAATGCCTACCTAGCTGCACCAAATGTGCACTGGAATGTTCATAAGGACACTATTCCTAATAGGCAAAAAACTAGAAGCTGCCCAAATCTCCATCAGCAGTGGAAGAGCTAACTATATCATGGTATATTCATGCAATGGAATACTATTTACAATGCAAAAATTGAAAGACTGCTATAGACAGCAATGTGGATGAATTTCAGACACCAATGTTGAGAGAAAAAAAGTCAGATACAAAAAATAAATACTGTATGATTCTATTTATATGGCAAAAACTAACCTTTTGATAGAAGGCAGAATTGGTCACTTTGTGGAGGTAAAGACTGGCAGGGGCATAAAGGAGACCTTGGGGATGTAGGTAATGTTCCCTGTCTTCATCTGAGTTTGTTCACTATGTAAAGACTTATCAGTCTGTACCCTTAAAAAGTATGCATTTTTCTGAATGTATAACAACTTCAACTTCTTTTTAACTTACAAATAAATAATAAGTCTCTGATGCAAGTTTGTTTCTGGGTATCTGTCTCTTTCTCACAAAAGTTGACAGCAGTACAATATTTACCCCTTCATAGCCTTACAAATAGAACTTGAGAGCATTTTAAAGCTTCCAACCTAAGATCATGTTCCTTCTTCTACCTTGATTGGAAGAATGATTCCCCTCCTGCTTGGGAATACACAATTCTCTATATTTGAGGGACCTGCAGCATAAGGACAGAATGTGAGACTAGGAGGAAGGAGATTTGACCGTGTCCAATAAGCCATATCAGAGGGGTCAGCCCCTGCAAGCAGTTGTATACCCAACAGAGCAGCCAGTGATAGATCCTGAACTTCCTGACTATTAGGTTTTCTAAAATGGGTAATTACAGTAGAAACTATCGAGCATCCATTATTCAGTGTATTCTTCACCCCTAAGGGGCTGGATGACTCAGTGGTGCCTTTCATGACAGAGGGTGGCCACTTTTGCAAAGGTGTGGGATTGGGGTACTTTTTACCAGACTAGCCCTTCCTCCAAACAGTGAATTCTGGAGAGGAAAGAAAATCTGACTGGAAATAAATAAGTTAAGTTAAAAAGGTAAAACTGTTTTTGCCATGGTAACTCAGGTTTGCCCATACCTAGATTTACTCTGTCGATTGAAGTGGTTTTGTGGGTGTAAGTGATCTTTGAGGAGCAAATTAAAAAGACTTTTTCCATGTCCCAATAGACAACAGGATAGTATAAGCTAATGGCACTTGCCATCTCTAAAATAACTACTTTTAAAATAATCTGTTTGTTATTGAAGTGATCTACAAAATAGATAATGATTTCTTAAGATTTCAGGCACA
>NW_007728255.1:53303-67779 GCF_000696425.1 Galeopterus variegatus | reverse complement strand
ACAGTCAGTTCATGGCCTCCACCCCCAGGCAAGCCCTCCCTGCACCCTGTGAACTCTATTGCTGTTTGCCAGATGCTGGAAAACACTTTCTGGTAACTGTGACCGTCCACATATGCCTGAGGCCTCTCTCCAGCCAGGCTGCACACATCCAACCTCTGGCACAGCTTTGTCCCAGGGCCCAGGCCGGCACAGCCGCACACAGTGAAAAATGGACTGCAGATGGAGGATGGGCAATGCTGACACACTATGGTTCCAAAGGGTCAAGGTGGGGCACACTGGAAGGATGGCTAGAGAAGAGGTGTGACATGCTCTCTGCCTCAGAGCAATTAGTGACAAGCCAGACCAAAACCCAGGTCCCTAGACTTTGGGCCCAGTCTGTTCCCCGAGTTGGTTATATGACCACTGAGCACTGGCTTTGTCTATCCTTGCATTGGGGTAGAAAAGGTCATGGACATTCAGACGCAGGAAGAAATGTACCAGCGCAGAGGGCCTGAGCAGGAGAAGTGTTCACTGCCCTCCTTGAGAGGGCCTGAGCTCCAGTTCTGGGGCGCATGGGGGCTTTGACCAGATGCTGTGCTTTTAGTTCTGCCTGGGGCCTGAATGCCACCATCACAGTGCTGTCCTGCTGCCTCACGGAACCACTAGGTCTTTACCTGCATTTCTGGAATCTTTTTATACTCTCCCTGCCAAATCTGTTACTTTGGGTTAAAAACAAACTTTAGCAGCTGTGTAACCTTTAGTCTACAAAGATTGTCAGATCTGAATTCAAAAAATAACACTGTTCCGAACTCCCGTAGCTGCGAAGGCCCAAGGTGACAAAATCCAGGAGGGGAAAAAGCTGTTAGTTGAGCATGCTAAAGAGATATAGCAGGGGGAGGCCAGTTATATTTAATATTAGCCAGAAACGTCTGGCTTATGTTACATTTTAGAAAAACAAGCTGCAAAAATGTCGGCACTAAATTAACACCATTGAAGAAAAGTGATTATTAGTGCTTCGAGTTATAGGCTCTAAGAATAATAACACACGCAGTACAGCGTCAGAGTGGTTAAGGGCCCAGCTGTGAGAGTTAGAACCGGGTTCAGATCCCAGCTGCACTGTTTCGTGCTGGTGCTGTGCGTTTGTTTAACTTCTCTGTAGCTCTGTTTCTCCATTTGTTAAGTGGAAACAATGCCCAACTCTTCGAGATAGTGAGGGATTAAATTAAATAAAATTTAATATTAGATATAAAGGCCGTGTGGTAAACAGAATAGTGCCCCCTTATGTGAGTCTGTTTCTGTTGCATGTAACAAAATACACAGAACTGGGTATGTTTTAAAGAAAATGAAATTTATTGCTTATGATTTTTGGAGGCTTGGAAATTCACAGTCCAGAGAACACATCTGGTGAGGTGACTCTACAGCAATGCAGGGTGTCTCGTGGCAAGAATGGCAGAGCAGAGAGAGAGAACTTCTCACGTGCTCTTCTTCGAAAGCCCTCAGAACCACACTGCCGACCACCATTATTAATCCATTCACTACAGCAGGATCCTACAATCTAATGACCTTTTCAACACCCCACCTTTCAATTACCGTGGTAGGACTTCCCACCTTCTTTGTACTGTCACAGTGGGGACTAAGTTTTGGGAGGACATTCAACCTAAGGCACCCCTCAAAGATGTTCCCAAAAGCAATGAGTACATTACTTTATATAGCAAAAGGAACTTTACAGGTGTTATTAAGAGATTTGAAATGAGGATATGAGCCTAGATTATCTGGGTAGGAACAATATAACCACAAGGGCCCTTCTGAGATGGAGGAAGGAAGGTCAGAGTCAGAGATGGCCATGCGATGACAGAAGCAGAGGTCGGAGAAAGGTTTGAAGATGCTTTGCTTCTGGTCTTGAAGTTAAATGGGCCACGAGCCTCGGAATATGGGAGGTCTTTAGAAGCTAGCAAAGGCACGAGAGAGAATTCTCCCCTAGAGCCTCCTGGAGGAACATAGCCCTGCAGACACCTTGATTTTGGACTTTTGACTTCCAGAACTATAAAATGATACATTGGTATTGTTTTAAGACACTGATCTTATGGTAATTTGTTACAGCAGCAAAAGGAAACTAAATGGGGCTTTTCAGCCTACTTTAGCACAGTGTCATATTTTAAGTTTTCACAAAAGGGCTGCCAGAAATAGTAGCTACTAATATCTTGAGGGACTCTAATGATTATTTAGTGGCCAAACAACCATCAGACATCTTCCTCCTTTCCATGACATCCCACCGAGGGCTGGTACTGTCTACTCAGTCACCTCCACTGACTGGTGTCCCTACCCCCTGAGCAGCCCATCCATTTCGGACAGCTGTAAAATAGTTAATTCTCAGGTGGCTATGGGTTAAATGTGTTCCCCAAAAGTTCATGTATTGGAAACTTGACCCCCATTGTAACAATGTTAAGAGGATGGGAAATCCAATTATGGTAATTGAAAGATGTGTCATTTAAGAGGTGATTAGGGGGGCCGGCCCGTGGCTCACTCGGTAGAGTGCAGTGCTGATAAGAGGTGATTAGACTGTGAGGACTGTGCCCTTGTGAATAGATTGATCCATTCATGGAGAAACGGGAGTGGTTCTGATGGCTTTAAAAGGAGAGCAAGTGAGAAGCTTAGATCTCTTGTTCAGCCCAATCTCTCACCATGTGACACCGTGGTCACCACAGGACCCTGTAGAGTATTCCCACCCAGAAGAAGGCCCTCACCAGATGTGGCCCCTGGACTGTGGACTTCTCAGCCTCTGAACTGTAGGAAATAAATTTCACTTTCTTACAAATGATCCAGTTTTAGGTATTCTGTTATAAGCAACAGAAACAGACTAATACACAGGTAGACCTGAAATTTGCCCTTTGGGCCCTTTCCCTCAACCTGGGCACCTCTACTACTGATCCTCCTTCAGATAACTGTATATAGGTCTCAGTAACCCTGGGGGCTTCGCAGCTAAACTCTGAGTTTCCTTACCATCAGACTGACTTTTTTCAGCTCCTTGGATGCTTCTCTAATAACAAGATTCTGATTTCCCTCCCTGTGATATGTTGGTCATCCTCCTCAGGACACTTGGGCATCTCACAAAAGGGAACTCACAACCAAATGCCACATTCCAGGCATGGTGTGGCCCCTGCAGGGAAGCTAGAGAGCACCTCCATTAGTCTCCTCTCAGTTCAAGCAAAGACCTACTGGGCTCTGGGCAGCTGAGTGACACTGCTGACTGGCACCACACTCCTGTCAGCTGAAATTCCTGTCTTTCTGTCCCACACTGCAGCTGATGCCTCCCAGCCCTGAACTCACACAGGGACTGTTTGGACTCAGGTGCCCAACCCCACTGTTTCTCTGTTCCATCTCATATCATTACATGTAGCTTAGCACTCTAGTCTGTTCTGTGGGCTTTGTTCTGTCAACCGAAGTATTCTCAGCATGTCCTCTCAAAATTTAAGTATTAATTAAGTCATCCATGTCTGCAACACTAATAAAAATGTCAAATGAGACTATGACTGTGGCCTTTAACTAGAAATTTGCTTTCACAGTGACATCGATCAGCATCTTCAGGTATGGCCATAAAATAATCCCAAATCCACCTACCAGGCATACTAGTCTGCAGCTGAAATTACTTCATCTTGTGCAAAAATTTATCATGAGATTCCTTGACAAATACCACGCTGAGATATGCTTTGTCTCTACTATAACTAACACAATTCCCTGACATAATAATCTAGCAAGCCTACCGCAAAACTGGGAATACAGTTACCTTGTTGTAGCTTGCTCTTAAAGAACCCACACATGCTTCTAGAGAATTCTGCTCCATTTTTCATGTGCTCACAAATCAGCCTTAAACAATCTGATCAAGGAACTTAATGAGGATGAATAGAATATTCCCACTTTTGTAGTTTGCAGAATCCTTTCCCCTCTGTACTAACCAGAGCTATATTTCGCCATCTCTGGCGTTCCAATTTCTTTCACAGTCTCCATGTTCCTTAAAGATTATCAGCAGAGGCTTTACAGCTTCAGTGGTGAGTTCTCTCTATTCCCTGGAGTGTAATTTGTCCTGGCCAAGAGACTCGAGCTCATTTACAGACGGTTGGTGCTGTTAGAATCTCTTTACTCATCTAGAGCTTCAATTTTCTCTTACCAAAGTTTCCTTTTTCTTTTTAGTCAGTAGATTGTTCTCCTTGGCGAAAAAGAAGGCAAAGTTCTGCTCTCTCGTTGTCATCCTAAAACACAAACAGCATGGTGTCACCTGGCCTGCCTTAAACCCATGAGTGGCTGGCTCCCCTTTGCCTCCAGCAGGGATTCTCCAACTACCCTAGGGTACTTGTTAAAAGGCACAATCTCTAAATCTCCTCTCAGAGGCTGAGTCAATTGCTGTATTAGTGAGGATAAGGCCAACTGTTAAAAACAAGTCCAAAAATGTGCGGTGGCTCAAACATGACAGAATTTATTTCTCATTCTTATAAAGTTCAAAAATGGGTGTTGCAGATCATCTCCAAATAATAATTCAGGGACCCAGGGCTTCCCCAATTTTGTTGCTCTGCCATCTTCACCATGGGCCTTCCAAGATCCCTGTGCTTGTTCGCAGCAACACGGAGAGAAGGAAATGAGCGTGGAGAAGGTGCACAGCAGATTTTAATGGGCCAGGTCTGGAAATGGTGCACTTTACTTCCATGCACGTTCCAGCGGCTAGAACTCAGTCACGTGAGTGCACCTAGCTGTGAAGGAGGCTAGGAAGTAGAGTCTAACTGCAAGCATGTTTGGAAATGTAGTCTGACTGCAAAGGATGCTGGGAAATGTAGTCTAGGCCCAGAAGTAGAAAGACTGGTTATAGGGAATAATCTAATATGCCCATGTGGATGTGAGGTTAGGCTTAGGAATCTGCATTTTCACAAGCCTCCCAGGTGATTCTGATGTAGGACCCCACCTTGAGCAACACTGCCCTGCCCATGCCTGGTGCAGGGCACCCAAGGCCCTTCCCGCTGTGGCCTCCACATTCCTCTTTAGCTTGTCCTCACCCTCCACCTTGCTGTAAATAATATAAAGCACCAGCAGCTTCAGCCTGCTGTGCTGTTCCACACGTCTGTGCTGGGTGATTCTTGTTTTCTCTGCCCTTCTTCGTCTTGTTCACTTGGCAAATTCCTGCTCATCCTTCAAGACTCAGTTCCAGTGGAATCTCTTCTGTAAAGCCTTCCCTGACCCACCTGCCCCAGGTGGCACTGCCACTGCTTTTCCTAATGTCCCTGTTCTTCCTGGGCTGAATCTCACTACGGTATCAATCATGCTGAATGGTTTTTGTTTATATGCTTGCCTTCCCACTAGACTGGAAGATCCTCGAGGGCAGTGACCTTTTCTTAATTAGTGACCTTTGTACCCTGCACACCTGGCACCATGCCTACTACATCATGGAACAGAAATGCCTAGTATTAAACAATTTACCACAATCACAGATCAGTTCCTTTCTTGATTTTCTGCCCATGTCAAATAAGAAAAGCTTTCTTTTGTCCTCTTTACAATTTTGCTGCCTTAATTAATGAGACCTAATTAGCAAATTAGGTTTGTGAGACTCTACAACATTTATGTCCCTTCTCCCCTTTTGCCAGCTGTACTCAAAGGTGAACTTCCCCAGTAGCCACTCTAGTTGCATCAATACCCGCTCCTCCCTTGCTATTTCCCTTCAAGAGCTCTGGCAATTACATATTAAGAATTCTACTGAGAAGAGTTCTCCTGCCTCCTTGACCGTCTTCCCTTTTGGAGTCTCCTGTGCCCTGACTTACTGGAGACTTTCAGAAGCCTAAATTCCAGAAAACCAGGAGATATCCTACTATGCCCATTCTTCCATTCTCTGGGAATCATGGAATCTAAGATGATTGTTGAGGTAGCCAGCCTCCAAGATGGTGTCCTCTGAGCCCCAATTCCTAGTATTCATAGCCTGTGGTCCCCTCTCACAGTAAGCCAGCATTGGTCTATGTGATCAGTTCAAAATCAATCTCTCTCTCTCTCTCTCTCTCTCTCTCTCTCTGTCATCACTTTCTACTCAGGCAGAAACTAGCTGCCATGTCTTCAAGTAGCCTGTAAAGAGACACACAGAGCAAAGAACAGAAGCCTCCAACCAACAGCCATGTGAATGAGCATGGAAGTGAATCTCCTAACCCCATTCAAGCCATGATATGACCGTAGCCCCGGCTGATGTCTGACTGCAATCTTATGAAAAACCTTGAGCCAGAACCACTCAGCTACAGTGCTCCTGGATTCCTGACCCTCAGATGCTGTGTGAGATAATAAATATTTATTGTCTCAAGCTGCTAAATTTTGGGAAATTTTGTTATGTAGGAATAGATGACGAAAACAGTTGGGCTTCTTTCATTCATTCTACTCTTATCTTCCAGTATCCTTTAGATCAAACTTCAGCAGCATGAGAGATGGAACCATTGTCCAGGAATGCCTGGAGCTTATCGTTCTGGTTTTGAGACTTGTGTCTGGAATAAGCCAGCTGTGTCCTCCATCCAGACAGATGGGTCGTATCAGACTCCCTAGTGATGATAGAGCCATCTGCCCTTCCTTCTATGTCTGCATTGAAATTTTTACACTTAGGTGTCTGTTTTAGTATGTTTCTGTTGCTCATAACAGGATACCTGAACTGGGTAATTTATAAAGAAACAAAATTTATTTCTTATAGTTGCAGAGGCTGGGAAGTCCAAAATCCAGGGAACACATCTAGTGAGGGCCTTATTCTACAGCTATGTGAGATATCACATGGCAAATGGCTGAGCAGGAGCTCTAACCTCCTTACTTGCTCTCCTTTTGAAGCCATAAGAACCACACCCATGACCACCATTAAACCGTCAGAGGATTCATTCATTCACAAGGGTACAGTCCTCACAATCTAATCACCTCTTACAGGCCCCACCTTTCAATTACAATAATAAGATTTCCTATCCTCTTAACACTGTTACAATGGAGATTAGGTTTCCAACACATGAACTTTTGGGGGACACATTTAATTCATAGCAGTGTCTAGTCCACTTTCTGTTGCTGTAACAGAATACCACAGACTGAGTAATTTATAAACAATGGAAGTTTATTTGGGTCACGGTTCTGCAGGCTGAGAAGTCCAAGAGCATGGTATCAGCATCTAGCAAAGGCCATCATCCCATGGCAGAAAGCATCAAATGGAAAGGAAGTGTGTGGGAAACAGAGAGCAAGATGGGGGCCAAACTTATCCTTTTATCAGGAGCCCATCCCCATGATAACTAACCCACTTCAGAGATAACAACATTAATCCCTTCATGAGAGCACAGCCCTCACAGTCTAATCACTGCTGAAAGGTCCCAGCTCTTAACACTATTACAATGGCAATTAAGCTTCCAACACATGAAATTTGTGGGAACACATTCAAACCATAGCATCAGGATTTGTTGATTTCCACATCTTTTATCATAAATATTGTTAAGAAATAATTAAAAATAAAAAAAGAAACAAGAGTTTTAAACAGCACCTGTCACATAGTAAGTGCTAAACTAATATCTGCTATTTTTGACATTCATCATTATTTTATATACTCTTTCCTCAACTAATAGTTCTGCTGCTTTAAAACAGCACATACACATCGACTGCCACATGTCAAACTTGATTCCCAGTAAAAACAGACTTGACTACACTGATGAGGTCATATCTGTGACCCTTTTAAAATCTTAACTTCAGTTTAATTAGATTTACCTGTAAATTGGAATATAAATATCTCATATTCCAAATATTGTTCTGACTCTTTCCTAGTCCTTCTTTCCAAGCTTTTCTAAACGTGCTTGTTCTAATGTTTAAATTCCGGTTGTTTCTAGTGAAATTTTACATTATCCAGAGCTCTCTGGCTAATTTTGAAATTGTTCTAAAGTTATACTGACATTATTGAGGGTTTAGGCTTTAACTAGAAGATAACTGTTGCTTTCTAGGAAAATCCACAACCACCTAAAGGAAATGTGTCTGATTTGCAATCCTTTCCCTGAATCTGCAGTAAGTGAAACTTTGAAGGATTGAAATGTTTTTTAATGAAAATCGTCTGGTAAATATTTTTCAAAGGTTTGAGAGTACTGACAAATGTTAACATAACAGGCCTGTAGCATTATGCTTTTCCATGTTTTGCATTTGTTTCTAAAAGTCTAGAGAAACCTTTAATCTCAACAAACTACGTTCTTTCATTTATAGAAGTCTCTGATTTTTAAGCAGCTTCTATTCAAAACATTTTATTACCTGATAAAAATGTGCTTTCCTTTATGCAACCAGGTAACCTGGCACAGTCACCCTTTTTTCCTTACAGAGCCTCCTTGTAGCAACCCATTCATCCCACGTGCTTGAGGCTTCTACCCCCATCTCCTCCCTTCGGGTGGTGTCTGTTCTGTTTCATTCCTAGAGGTCTACTTTTCTCTCATGTTTTAACCTGTAAGTTGCTCAAGACTTTTTGGAAGTAAGTAGGTGATAAATCTTAAGTAAATAAAAATAAATATCTTTCTGACCAGTTGTATGTAAATGGAATTTCTAGCAAATCAGCCACAGATTAATTATCCAAGGAAATAGCTTCACTTAAGGGAAATAAATCCATGCATCCTTTTCTGATGAAAACCAGCAAATCCTTCTGTTTTATAATTTTGAATTTTCATATATCATATTTTCTTACAACATGGTGCATCTGCACCAGATGGTGGCTTTTATCACAGACTTTGGGCTATTTTTAAGACCCTCAGTAAATATTCAGTAGGTATCCTGAGTCCAAGCCCTATTGCTTTTTGGTGGCTGGTTAGGTCATCATGTCCCTTGTCCCCCTGGGTTCTCTGGGGTCAGAGTCTCCAGGCACTGTTGATATTCACATTTCCACTGGGAGTGGCCTCACAAACTCTTCTTCCTGTCCCCCTCTGCACAGAGTGTGTGCAGCTTGACAAATTCTGGTGGAGAGCAACACGAGGATGAACTACAGGGCCACAGACTCCAGAGGACCCAAAATAGCTGAAACCATTAGATACTTCATGCTGCAAACAGAGATTTGTCTCAAACTCTGAGACTGTGCAAAGCTTGACTCCCGACGCTTCCATCTGCAGGGAGAATAGAGAATTTGTTCCCTGGAAGAAGAGCCGCCTTTTGCTTGTGAACATGACAGGCTAGCTCGGCCTTGGGGATGTGGAGATAAACAGTAACTCCTGAGACAGAGCCCCTTGCCTGGCCATGTTCATTAAATAGCTGATAAAAATGAGATTTTCTGTCCAAGGCTCCACAATGTCATCCCCCCGCCTCCCACTGTGCTCGCTCCACAGCCATGTGGACTGTGACACGTCTCAGGCAGCCTGCGTCCAGGGGAAGGGCAAAGGACAGCGGAGAGTTACTGTCCTGGAGGTGGTCAAGGCAGAGCAGTCACTTGCCCTGCATGGGTGGTCATTAGCCTGCTCTAGCCCTATTCAGGGCTCCCAAGTGACCATACCCATGACATGATTCCAGCCCTAAGTCCTGCCGAAAGCCCAGAGAGAGATGAAAGACAGAGGCACCAATGAATTCTAGAGTTGAACAGAGGACAGGTAGGTCCTTTACCTCTTTATTCTTAAAACAGCTCAAAAGTATGTTTATGCCAAGAACTAATGGTCAAGGCAGAGCAGTCACCTGCCCTGCATGGGTGGTCATTAGCCTGCTCTAGCCCTATTCAGGGCTCCCAAGTGACCATACCCATGACGTGATTCCAGCCCTAAGTCCTGCCGAAAGCCCAGAGAGAGATGAAAGACAGAGGCACGAATGTATTCTAGAGTTGAACAGAGGTAGGTAGGTCCTTTACCTCTTTATTCTTAAAACAGCTCAAAAGTATGTTTATGCCAAGAACTATCAGGGCTCAATCATCTCTCAGAAGTTCCCTGAATTTTATCCTTAGTGAACATGGTTCAATGAGGAAAAGAACCTTCTAAAATTCAAGCTAAGTTTTCCTTACACTCTATTCTACCAGTCATTCAGGTTTATCTGTACACTCTCTCATAGAGAAACACTGGCCCCTTCTTAAACACAGAAAACGTGGTGGAATTTTGATCACTGTGAACAAGGCAGCAACCAATAAATATGTATTGAGTGACCCTTAAATCCATTCCCCTGACCCCCGTGGATGGAGAATCACATTATCAATGGGGAGAGTGGAACTGTTCTCTGAAAAATCCCCAGCAGTGTCTTCTGTCAGTTTGGGAGTTGGAGCCACCACGAAAACTGCTAGTGGCTCTGTCTAATTAGCACTCCTGCCACCTGCAAACAAGTGGGACTAAAAAAGGTGCTGAATTCCTGCCATTGAGAATGCCAAAAAAAGACACCACTGGTTTCATTCTGAGTCTCAGAACCAAATACTTCACTGATTTGGGCAAAGAAAGAAAATACACTTTCACTTTTACCCAAAGAAAATGAGTGTTAACGAGTCATGTTTTAGAAACCATCACACCATGATGAGTCCCCAACCAGCAGTCCTGCTCCCCCAACCTCCTGGTCCCTGTCTTCCCCTCTGCCTGGTCTGGGCTCTCCCTGCCTCCCAAAGAAATCTCCTTTCTCCTCAGGTCCAGCCTGAGACCTACCTCCTCCAGGACGCCATCCTGACCAGCCGAGTTCTTACAGATTGTCCCCTTAACCCCTCAACACTTGCAGACTTCCCCCTACAATAGAGCAGTTAGTTTTATTTCTTGATAATCACTGCTGTCATCTTAACTCTTGCAAGAATGAGAGCGAAGTATTGCACTTGGCTGCCTTGACCCCTTTTTTGGGCATGGGCAGGATAAAAATGATCAGAGTCTAAACTCCCTTGTAACTTCCCTGTCTTCCTGATAGTCCCCAGCACGGAGCTGAGCACGAAGGAGGTTCTTGGTAAATGGCTGATTGAATGACTGACATAAGCCTTTGTGACACACCACAGAGCAGGTGGCCACAGTGAAAATGCAGTGGCAGTGACTTATTTCTGCTTTAATCACCATCATGGGCTTGCAATGCTGGACACACAGTAGGTGCTAAATAGATTTTTATGGGTTGATTATCTCTAGAGGGACAGTGCCTTATATAAGATTTATTAATGCTTTTGATGCCAAAGGGGGGTGATTTTAGTGGAGCGTAATGTTAGAAAAGCAAAACAGCAAACACAAAACCCCAACCAGCAGAGAGGCTGGCAGCTGCTCTGTTTATACCTGCTGTGCTCCTGGAAACAGATGTCCTGTCAAACCTGAGGTTTCTGATGAGGCTCCCACTCTTCCAAGTGACCTGTGCGTTCAATAATCAAAGGGATGCTTGCCCCTCTTCTACATCAGTCCTCTGTATTCTAAGACTAATTTCCAGTCTTGGGTCAAGAACTGGCTAAAGATAAAGGCAAAATCAGCCTTTATCCACTGTGTCTATTCCAAAGGAAAAGCACCAGGCTAATGACAAAAGAAATTGCATTTATGTTTTGAGAGTGGTGAAAAGGACAGAGGCTTTGGTACCAACTGGGCTCAAATTCCAGCTCTGCCACTTACCTGCTGTGTGATTGCAGATCTCACCTGCCCTCTCTGGAATTCAGTTTTGGGGGCTGATAATACCAATTCCACAGGTTGTTGGGATGATTAACAAGGTATTAAAAGTAGAGTTTCTGGTAAAAATGACTGGCACATAGTAGCCACTAAGTGATCATTTTGTTGTAGTTACTATTATAAATACAAATTAGGAGACAAGTCCACCTTGGCCACAGATGTTCCTAATGTGGCTTCCTCTGGTGCCTCCCCAGGTCACAGTAGTGGCCTTTCCAGCACAAAGCCCTTGTCTGTTGACTGCACAAATACTGGTCTATGCTTTGAATGTGGGAATGAATGTTCTGGAGTGTTCCTTCTACTTCCCTGTGGACTGTGAGTTCACTCCTTCACAACCCATCTGCTTGCAGTGTACACATTAGCCCTGGTCCCAGAGTCCCACTTGGGGCTCAGGACAGGGAAGGCTGGCTTTCAGAGTGCACCCCACAAAGCCGATTCTGTGTTTCAGGAGAAATCTTTGTTCACAGCAGAAGAGGTCCCTGTGTACAGCACTCAAGTTCCATGTACCACGCAGAAAGCTCCATGCCAACCGTGGAGCATATACCGTGGACCACAGAGCAGGGGAATGAAAAGCCCAGAAAAGACCCCAGACACTAGCAAGATCTATGCAGAGAGAGGAGATGCCTCACACAACACCAATCCAGTTTATGTTGCCACAGCCCTGGGTGCATTGAGACAGGTGACATGAACCACAGCACTCCGTGTGAAATGGAGCTCGTGTGTAGACCAGAGTAGACCCTTCATAAACAACTGTGTCTGCACCAAAAAGTTCCCACCTGGGCAGAGCACCACTGAAAAGGAAGACCTTGGCTTTGAACTCTTCCGGAAATCCTTATTTGCATTCAGTCTCTGGGGATGAAAGGAGGGTGAGGTGAGGAGAGGTTGACAAGCCCACTGTGATTCTAATTCACACAGCTTTTCTCATTCTCTCTGACAAGCTGGCACCCCTGGTGAGCTGTTATCAAGCTCCAGACCTGGAGATAGACTATGCAGTGCTCCAGAACCAGCATCCCTGGCCTCACTGCAGCCAAAGGCGGTCCTCCTCTGGATGAGGATTCAGCCAGCCCCTCTTCTCTGATCATGCCAGCAGGGAAACTGGGAGAATCCTTCCACCCTCACCTAGAGATGGAACTGAGAAAGGATTCTTGGAATGCATCTTTTCTTCTTTTATTGGAGGATCACTCAAAATTATATGTAAGACATTATAGTGCCTCAAATTGCCAGATCTTAACCTTCTCCAGACCCTGCAAACCTTGGCCACGTTTCTGTGATGCCCATAGCTGTCATACAGGACACTGCTGCAGGTGGGTTCCTGCAGGTTCGCAGTTGGTGGATCCATGCAGATCACCTCGAGGACAGCTTCCTATAGCATGAATGAACACTGACTCACGCCTGTGGCTTTGTTCTCCTCTCTGTGTTGAGTTGCTTGGGATATTACCTGTGTATCTATTTTAAGTCCCAAGTAGTCCCTCTTTTCCATTTTGATATCCATATTTCTCTTCTATCACTTCTTTCACCACTTTAAGAATCTAGTGTTAGCACATCTATCATTCACCTTAGGTGCTGTGTTGTTTCAGGACCCTTGGGGAGCTTTTCTCCTCCCAGCTCGCATTTTGCTCCCCTTTGAGGCACCTCTGTCACCCTCTCTTAATGACACATCCACTTCCCTGGCTGTCCCCATCACCAAGAGTGCGTTCGTCTCCAGAACCCTTTGCTCTGTCCCCTCTCCCGCCCTCCAGCCTTCACAAACCAAAACTTTGATTTTTTTCCAGGAAATGCAGTTACTCTAACACCAGTCGATCATTTCCCTGGTGTCCTCATTCCTTTTCACTGACAGTCCTCTTGCTACTCTCGGTAGATTATTATTATTTATTATTTATCAGCCACGACACTGTACTCTGCTTCCTACAAGATATTAAAGAAGACACAATTCCTGCACTGCGTTTACAGCCAAGGAGAGCAGAGGCCTGGATCAGACATCAGAGGAAGGAGCTGAGAGGAAGGGATTTATTTACTGACAAAGTCCTCCCCCTGCCCTGGCAGATTGGGGCAGGGACTGGTGAAGCCCTCCCTAGGCCAGCTCCTCCCAGTTCAAGTCCAACAGCAAGCAGCTCCCTACCTCACCACACCCCGTCCCAAATTCCTAACCAGGCCTCAGGCATCGCAGGCTTTTCCTGGGGGAGTGGAGGGACTGGAGGGGGCTGAAGATGAGGCCCACAAGCCTTCACATTCAGGCTGGGGGTGGAGATTGTGGGGAGAAGGTGGGGAGAGAACAGATATTTTCTCTGAAACTCGAAACCAGGTGAGTGAGAAATAGGGGGAGAGGGAGAGGTCAGGGAATAAAAACCAGATCTAGAGAGTTTTCAAAGGAAGGCAAGACGTGCTGAAATGAAATGTTCTTGCAAAATGGAAAAGCCCTCGTTGTGTGTCACCAAAGGCCTCCAGCCAAACCTTTCCTGTTAGGTTCAACTTAGGGTGTGTGTAGACAGCATGCATAGACCGAGACAGGATGGGACTGAGAAAAGCCAGTGTAGACAGAGTGAGAGAGGCTGGGGCTGCGGTGTCCGTGTAGACATGAAAGGCTAGTGTGGCCCGAGTAGGGCTGTTAAACAGGGGGGGGCTCCTGTGGTCGCAGGGGGGTCGGTGTAAACAGGGAAGTTGGCGTCCACAGACGAGGGTCCGGTCAGACTCGGGCAGGGCCGGTGGACGGGATTCGCCGGCCGGCGGGGCCCTTCGGAGATGTGCGCGGCTCCTGCTCCTTTCCGTGGCTGCAGTGTCACAGGCAGGGCGGAAGCTGAAAGACGATTGGACTTTTCTTTCTCAAACTTTTCTGCCAGTTTCCTCAGGTGTTGAGAGCACACGCACAGCTCGCCTCGGTCCCGATCTTCCAACCCTGCGCCGGCGGGGCCCGGAGG
>NW_007728255.1:49052-52552 GCF_000696425.1 Galeopterus variegatus | reverse complement strand
AGCCCCCCTGCTGGGCCCGGCAGCCCGCGTCCCTCTCCAGGCCACCTCCCCCTGAGCGGCGCAAGGCCCGGGCCAGGCGGGGGGCCGGGAGGCACTGGAGGGCTGGCCCCGGGGCGGCCGCGCGCCCTGCCCTTTGGGGAGGTGCGCGCCTCTGCGCGGCGGAAGCCAGGTTGGGGTTTCTGCCCGCTCGCCTCCTCAGACCGCGCATTTGAGGACTGGGTCTCTTCACTCAATCCCAAGTAACTTTAGAGGTGGAGGAGCTTGGACGCCGTCGGGAGGAAGCCCGCACAGACCTGGTTGCGGCCGCCCCCCCTTCCCTTGACACCTTGCGGGTGCCCGCGTGTTTGAGGGCGCCCCGGAAAGGAGAGCCTGCTGGGGTGGTGTCGGGTGGGGAGGGTTGTGTGTGTGGCCCGGGAGGTGTGTATGTGGGAGTGTGAACGCGCCCCGACTGCCGCGGGGCGTGCGGGGTGGCCCAGGGCCCATGTCCCGGTCTCCGTGGTCTGGAGCGGGCCGAGAGCGCGAGGGTTATTTATCTGCGGTCGCGGCGCCGGTGCCCACGCTGGGCAGCGTCGGCCCCGGGCCCCGGAGCGCGGAGCCCAGAGCCCGTAGGTCCGAGGCGGCTCCGGGGCAGGTCGGGTCTACGTTGGCTGGGGAAGGCGGGGACGCGCTGCCCGCCTGCAGCCGGCCGTCTCCGAGGAGGGGGTGGCTGGCTGCGGTGCGCGAGTCTCGGATGCCTGGGTCCGCCCGCTGAGAAGCCAGTCGTCGTCCCTGAGCTCGGGAACCGGACGGCAGACGCGGTGTTGGCGGGTCCTCCCGCCGGGTCCCCAGGGTGAGGAGCTGCCCCCGCTGCCATCTCTGCAGCTCCGCCAGCGTTCTCCTCCGTCCTCACGGTGCTTGCGCCGCGGCGCGCCCCGGGCGAATCGTGGACCCAGGTATTTATGTAGCATTAGGCGAGACCTCGGCGCTGGAGGGACCAGACCGTTGAGGACGCCGAGCTGCCCTGCCGGTGAAACTTGCACTTCGTCAGATCAGGGACATTCGGGCTCCACTGCTGCAGGCTCCAGCCTCTCATCAGCCGAGCAACGCCAGGATTCGGACTCCTCTTGCAGTGACAGATCTGTCCTGGTTACAGCTGTATTTACCCCAGTTTCAGTCTCTTTAAAGTCATCTGTCTAGTCACACAGAGTTTCTTCCCTTGCCGAGTGGTCTTATAGCTAACTCAGCCTTGGGAGGGCAGATTTAAGGAATTATTTCACTTCAGGGTGCATGACAGCATTTAATTACTCCACCTCATTTCTGATTTTTTTTTTTTTAATTATGGGAGGGGATAGGTGTAGAGCTAATTTTTAATTCTTTTTTTGGGGGGGGGGGGGAGATGATAAGCACTTTTGTAGATCGTTCATCCTGACAGAGAAAACCAGTAAGCACAGGAGAATACTTTAAAGGCTGCTTGGCATGCTTGCATTTGATAAGTGACGTAGTCTAGGTGTTTATACAGGTATGGAGCTGTGTGCTACTGATGAATATAGTCTCAGTTCCATACATTGTTCAGGAGTACGCTTGATTTATCACCCTGCTTTATACATCAGGGAATTACTAGCATACGTGCCCTTAAACTCTATATGAATTTAATGGCATTTAAACTGGTTTATGGGCTGATGCATTTAACCAATTTTAATAACTTTTCTGCACAAGCATCTTATAAACTATATTTGTCTGTGATTAAGAAAAACATTTTCTTCTATTCAGTCTCTCCATTTCTAGCGCAGTTACAGAAATTTATAGATCTCCAACTTTCACTTGCATTCAACAATCCAAACGAAATACTTTGAATTTTACTGAAATAAAATGTCCTATGGTCGTCATGGTAACAAATAGATTAAGGGTTATTGGTTTTCATCCATATGTGATGGGGAGGTGGGGATCTAGTGTTGTGTCTTTTTAATTATGTTTCTAATGAGCGATGGTCATACTCCAAGTACTCAGTGCAGGAGATAAGCGAGACCGAGAATTCAGTTGTGTTGAGTGGTTTATTGGAACAAAGACTAGTAGAGCCCAAGAGAATGACTTCTAACTGCAGCTCCTCATATCCAGAAAGCAAATGGATAAAACCTTTTTTGTTTTTCAAGTCGATGAGAATTGAATCAGTGCCTTTAAGATTAGAAAATGTATTTTGCTTATAAGCTATTACAAAGGAACCTTTAAATCCAGCCCCTGTTTTCTAGGAATAAACATGTTAGAAGTGTGGATGTTGGTGTGGATTGAGTGTCACAGTTGTTATCAACACCTGTCAGTCTAAGTGAGGCATATCATTAGTCTATTCAAATCTTGCCTGTTTCAATATTCATGCATTTCCATGGTGATCCATTCCATTTTTGTTTACTTAGTCAACCTTATAAATAGTTGGCATCAATTTCAGTTGTACCATCTTTTTTTTTCCTTTCATTTATCAATTTGTTTGGCTGCAAATCATTCCCAGTTTAAAGCATTTTCTTTCTATTTTTTTTTCCTGCTAGTTTCCAGAAGTTTACACTATTCCCAGCCTTACACAGATATGAAGGGGTTAATTTTTTTAATAGAGTAAAATAACACCATTGATATTACAGTTTTTTAGCATCTCATTTGATTTGTGTGTGTGCATGGGTTATTTTTTTTTTTCTTCCAGCAGACTTACTGTACAGCTCTCACTTTATGGCCAGGAGACATCAATTCAATCCAACAGAATTGACAGGTTTTTCCTTCCATCCTTCCTTCCTTCTTTCCATCCTTCCTTCATTTTTTCCCTCCCCAACCCTATATGATTCAAGGATTCTTTATGTCTTGGAGAAACTTCAAGACTGTGTATTAGTGCGGGCCTGTCCTTCTAGGATCTTTTCTAGTTGTGGCTAAAGCCAGAAGTTTGTGGAACAGCAGAGGATTTTCCAAATACGATATACATTCAGTCACAGCATATAGTGTCTTGAGGATCACAGTAATATTATAAATCTACCAAACGGCAGTTTTACTTAAATACGAGTGATGATTTTGCTCACCGGCTTTCAACTTTGCTTTCTAATGATGCAGTCCCATGCTAATCGCAGCCCTGTATATTTCAGAAATATCAAGGCAAGCATTAGCACGCTACTGACTTATTAGGATCGGGCAAAGTAATTGGAACACTTAAGTTCAAAGTCAGATGAAGAAATGGAATTATACCAACCTTGTGATTCTATAATCAGTCAACTAAGTGCCTACTTGGGGGTAGGAGGAGGAAGAAACACTGCGGATAAGAAATCCAGCTCTTGGTTGTGGTGGGTGAGGATGAACTAAGGCAGTTACGGTGTCAGATGAATCTCCTGTGGACAGATCAATCATATGTTCCCTGGGCCTTTCTTAGTACCTTTCACTGTACTAATAAGCATATGTAGACACAAATGTTTAGAAACCGGGGGCATATTTTAGTTTGTGCAGAAGAGAGTCATTTGTTGTTACTCATGAAATTTAAGGTCATCTCCTAATAT
>NW_007728255.1:33647-48052 GCF_000696425.1 Galeopterus variegatus | reverse complement strand
AAAGAATTAAAAAAAAAAAAAAAAACCCCAAAAAGTTTTTTTTTTTTTTTTTTTTTTTTTTGGGGGGGGGGGGGAGATGATAAGCACTTTTGTAGATCGTTCATCCTGACAGAGAAAACCAGTAAGCACAGGAGAATACTTTAAAGGCTGCTTGGCATGCTTGCATTTGATAAGTGACGTAGTCTAGGTGTTTATACAGGTATGGAGCTGTGTGCTACTGATGAATATAGTCTCAGTTCCATACATTGTTCAGGAGTACGCTTGATTTATCACCCTGCTTTATACATCAGGGAATTACTAGCATACGTGCCCTTAAACTCTATATGAATTTAATGGCATTTAAACTGGTTTATGGGCTGATGCATTTAACCAATTTTAATAACTTTTCTGCACAAGCATCTTATAAACTATATTTGTCTGTGATTAAGAAAAACATTTTCTTCTATTCAGTCTCTCCATTTCTAGCGCAGTTACAGAAATTTATAGATCTCCAACTTTCACTTGCATTCAACAATCCAAACGAAATACTTTGAATTTTACTGAAATAAAATGTCCTATGGTCGTCATGGTAACAAATAGATTAAGGGTTATTGGTTTTCATCCATATGTGATGGGGAGGTGGGGATCTAGTGTTGTGTCTTTTTAATTATGTTTCTAATGAGCGATGGTCATACTCCAAGTACTCAGTGCAGGAGATAAGCGAGACCGAGAATTCAGTTGTGTTGAGTGGTTTATTGGAACAAAGACTAGTAGAGCCCAAGAGAATGACTTCTAACTGCAGCTCCTCATATCCAGAAAGCAAATGGATAAAACCTTTTTTGTTTTTCAAGTCGATGAGAATTGAATCAGTGCCTTTAAGATTAGAAAATGTATTTTGCTTATAAGCTATTACAAAGGAACCTTTAAATCCAGCCCCTGTTTTCTAGGAATAAACATGTTAGAAGTGTGGATGTTGGTGTGGATTGAGTGTCACAGTTGTTATCAACACCTGTCAGTCTAAGTGAGGCATATCATTAGTCTATTCAAATCTTGCCTGTTTCAATATTCATGCATTTCCATGGTGATCCATTCCATTTTTGTTTACTTAGTCAACCTTATAAATAGTTGGCATCAATTTCAGTTGTACCATCTTTTTTTTTCCTTTCATTTATCAATTTGTTTGGCTGCAAATCATTCCCAGTTTAAAGCATTTTCTTTCTATTTTTTTTTCCTGCTAGTTTCCAGAAGTTTACACTATTCCCAGCCTTACACAGATATGAAGGGGTTAATTTTTTTAATAGAGTAAAATAACACCATTGATATTACAGTTTTTTAGCATCTCATTTGATTTGTGTGTGTGCATGGGTTATTTTTTTTTTTTCTTCCAGCAGACTTACTGTACAGCTCTCACTTTATGGCCAGGAGACATCAATTCAATCCAACAGAATTGACAGGTTTTTCCTTCCATCCTTCCTTCCTTCTTTCCATCCTTCCTTCATTTTTTCCCTCCCCAACCCTATATGATTCAAGGATTCTTTATGTCTTGGAGAAACTTCAAGACTGTGTATTAGTGCGGGCCTGTCCTTCTAGGATCTTTTCTAGTTGTGGCTAAAGCCAGAAGTTTGTGGAACAGCAGAGGATTTTCCAAATACGATATACATTCAGTCACAGCATATAGTGTCTTGAGGATCACAGTAATATTATAAATCTACCAAACGGCAGTTTTACTTAAATACGAGTGATGATTTTGCTCACCGGCTTTCAACTTTGCTTTCTAATGATGCAGTCCCATGCTAATCGCAGCCCTGTATATTTCAGAAATATCAAGGCAAGCATTAGCACGCTACTGACTTATTAGGATCGGGCAAAGTAATTGGAACACTTAAGTTCAAAGTCAGATGAAGAAATGGAATTATACCAACCTTGTGATTCTATAATCAGTCAACTAAGTGCCTACTTGGGGGTAGGAGGAGGAAGAAACACTGCGGATAAGAAATCCAGCTCTTGGTTGTGGTGGGTGAGGATGAACTAAGGCAGTTACGGTGTCAGATGAATGAAGAACGAGAGATCTCCTGTGGACAGATCAATCATATGTTCCCTGGGCCTTTCTTAGTACCTTTCACTGTACTAATAAGCATACGTAGACACAAATGTTTAGAAACCGGGGGCATATTGTAGTTTGTGCAGAAGAGAGTCATTTGTTGTTACTCATGAAATTTAAGGTCATCTCCTAATATCTCCTGTGGACAGATCAATCATATGTTCCCTGGGCCTTTCTTAGTACCTTTCACTGTACTAATAAGCATATGTAGACACAAATGTTTAGAAACCGGGGGCATATTTTAGTTTGTGCAGAAGAGAGTCATTTGTTGTTACTCATGAAATTTAAGGTCATCTCC
Organism: Galeopterus variegatus; assembly: GCF_000696425.1. Taxonomy (NCBI): domain Eukaryota; kingdom Metazoa; phylum Chordata; class Mammalia; order Dermoptera; family Cynocephalidae; genus Galeopterus; species Galeopterus variegatus. The sequence goes on along the minus strand of NW_007728255.1, from coordinate 45,674 downwards.
TAATATGTTACAAAATTAGGTAACATAATTTCTGGGAAGTACTTGCATTTGAAGTAAATTTTACTATAGAAAATGGTCTTAATAATTTTGGTTAAGAAGGAAGAGTGTATCGGAATTCTTTACCTGCCCCTTGGATCAAAAATGCTGAGATCCAGACCACTCTGAAAGCATGCTCTGTGGTTCGTGCTACAACAGCTTCGCGCTTACTCTCCCGAAGTCTGAGGTCAGAAAGGTAGTTTATACTTTCTTCCCAGAAACCACTTGAAAACAGGAAAATTGAAGCTGCAAACTGAGATGAGGCAAGTTAACCACTGGAAGTAGCAACGGAATTCCTCATGAAATGAACTTTATTGTTTGGGGACATTTCCCACCTTTAGGGTGGCAGGGGTAAGATTTCTCATTTTCTGTGAGAGAGGGTATCGACATGAAATTCAGATGGTTCCTAGACTCTTGACTCTGCGGTAGCAGATGCTGACTAGCAGCAGGAACAGGAACAGTCGAGGTTATGGTAGGGAATCAAGTTTGGGCAAAGAGGACAGCTCCCCAGACAGTTAAAGGCTACTGTTGGCCCCACAAGTGTCTATTTTTATAATTTATTTTATAGGTTTTTGAATTTTTAAATCATTGATCACTTTAAGGATATATATATATATACAAATATATATTCTTCCACTTTTCTTTTTTAATTGTTAAAAAACACACATAACATAAAATTCATCGTCTTTACCATTTTTAAGTGTACAGTTCAGTGTTATTATTTTTCACGTTGTTGTGCAACAGATCTCCAGAACTTTTTCATCTTGCAAAAAGGAAACTCTATACCCGTTAAACATCAACTACCCATTCCTCCAGCCCCTGGCAGCCACCATTCTACTTTCTGTTTCTGTAGGTTTGACTGCTTTAGATATTTCACTTAAATGGAATTATCTGGCATTTGTCTTTTTGTGACTGGCTTGTTACACTTGGCATAATGTCTTCGAGTTTTATCACATGCTATTGCATGTGACAGGATTTCCTTCCTTTTTAAGGCTGAATAATACCCCATTATATTTATATACTACATTTTGTTTATCTATTCATCTGTCCATGGACATTTGATATATATACCCAGAAGTGGGATGGCTGTATTCTGCTGTTTTAACACTAGCAAATTACACAGGTCTTCTGTTTAAGAGTCTGGGTGAGAATGCAATCAAACAACACCATCGAATAAAGAAGGCTGTGGATGTTTCTGACCTTTGTTCTTCCTTTCTGAGTGCATTTCCTGCAAGTCTGTGTAATCACTTTGGCTCTGCTTTTGGGGGGTTGCCTAAATTGCAACAATATCGCAGAGTGGGTGGAAGCCCAGGCATCCTGTCAGAGTTAAGGCCAGTGCCTGATGCCTTCTAGTTGTGTGACCTTGGAAAGATCCTTAATCTCCTGGAGCCTCAGTTTTCTTTTATGAAAATGGAAGCAATAATCATGGCTATCTCGGGTTAAAAGAGATAACCCTGATAAAACCTGCATCACAGTGTCTGGCCTAGGGAAGTGCTCTACAGAGGAGAGTTTAGACGAAGTGGCAGTGGAAGAGGCAGGAGCAACCCAGATAGATCTCAGAGACCTGGACACCTATCCTGTTAAATTTGCATCATAAACATTTTAATAGTACACCAGGGTGTGTAGGTATATTGTATTCTGTGAGTCTCATTATCAGTACTTATTCTGAAAAGCATGAAAGATTTGCATCACAATTCCAATAGTTAAAAATATCCTTGAGTAGATTTGATGCATGAACTTTTAATCCCATTTTTAGTATCATAATTTTAGAGTAGATGTGGATTTTAGAGGTCAGCTAATCTACCCATTATTCAATCACCAAACCTTTATCAAGCTCCAATAATATAATAATAATAATAGCATCCAGTTATGGCTGCCCACTATATTTTAGTACTTTACATATATTATCTCTAATCCTCATATCAACGCTGCGAGGTAGGGATTATCCATATTTTACAAATGAAGATGAGGCTCAGAGGTAATCACTGGCCCAAGGCCACAAATCTAGCCACGTCGTACAGCTGGGTTTGAACACAGATCCATCAGCTACCTGTCTGTCTTGTCTTTTCCACACGTGTGTGTGTGTTTGTTTTTCTGATACTCCAGACTGGGTCTGAATGCATCTGCACCACATCACACTGCCTGTTATGTGCCAGGTACCGCGTTGTCTGTGCTAATTGACATTTTAGATAAAATAATTCTATTAGAGGAAATGTGAGCTTAAATAAGAATATTAATCAGGTCTGGCCAACATTTGTCATACTTGTTGGATTTGCCCACCTGCTTCCATTTACTCTGGTTCCTGGAAAGCTAATGAGAAAAACTTTTAGATGCTTCAATGACACGCATTTCCATGTTGAGCCAATGTAGTAAATAAATAGCAAATCATAGTAAAAACAGTGTAGGAAGGGTTAAGGATACATTTAACCACTAAAGGCTGACCTGGGCGTATTCATTCTTGTATGCCAGCTCCTAGCACAAGTGCCTGGCACAAAACTCTTTAGTAAAAATGTTTGCCTGGAAAAATTTATGCCCAGAGAAGGTGTCAGGTAAAAGACATCAAAGCCTACTTTTTGGATTTTCTTTTCAGTCAGTGGTTTGTCATTGTACGGAATTTCAGATGCTATATTTGGGTATTTGTCTACTAAATATGCTTGTTGATGAATTCTCACTAATCTAGATAGAATCTTCCAGGATTTATGACTTGAGACTTTGAAGACTAATTTTCTCTTGGAGCGTCGTCATTCCAGTGATAACTTGAATCTATTTGGCACTTCTGAGAGTTGACACAGTCTGTCCTTCATAACATGCTTACTTGCAAAGTGCTGTCGTCATTCACCTTTTTAATTTGTGTGATTTCACAAAAGCATTGTTTTAAAGAAAAATCAAACACCTAGAAATTACAGACAGCTCTGAAAGGGCAGTAACACTGTATTTTCCAGCTTCTTCTGACCTATTTTTACTCTTTATATTCATTTTTTCTGGAGATGGGTGGAGGGTGTGAGTGAAGCCTCAAGCACATACTGCAAAAAAATGTGTTTGCTCCTGTTTTGACTCTTCCAACTGTGTTCAGCCAAGTCGTGCTGTCTTCGGTTTGAGATTCACCGGGAGAAAGGCACCGTTAAATGCCTGTGATCAAACCTGTTATTTTATTTATTTATTTACTTTGCATTCTTTAAAAATTGAAACATAGTTAATTGTCTATATCTATGGGGTACAGAGTTAAGTGTCAGTACCTGTGTGCAATATGTGATGGTCAAACCAGGATCATTAGTATATTCAGCATTATACAAAGTAATTATTTTTCGTGGCCTTTACCAATTCCTCCCTTAGCCCCCTTCCTCCTCCCCCTTTCCTACCTCTCAAACCTGTGATTAAGTGACCGCACCAGAAGTGCTGGGTGAGGGCTTGACTGGCTGCAGAAGCCACCTATCCCTGAGCTGGCACCTGCCATTCCTATGTGCCTGTCTGTCCAGCTCACTGCCTCCCCCTTCCTTCCTCCTGGGCTAGTTTCTACCCTAAAGGTAGAATCAGGCCCCTGAGGCTTCCTTTTACTTAAGGTGTCCCCTCAAAGCTCCTAGAAGCAGGTGGGGGGTGGAGATCGTGACGGTGGAGCGGACAAGATGATGCTGTATCTCTGTTTTGTGAAAAGCAAGAGCTAGTCAAAGGCTTAGGCCAAATCAGAGAACTAACGTTGCCAGAATGTCCCTGTTTTCCCTTTGGTCGTCTGGTAACACTGAAAAGTGCTAAGGAATGGTGAAACTTGGATTTTTGAAAAAAACTGTCCCCTCAAAGCTCCTAGAAGCAGGTGGGGGGTGGAGATGGTGAGGGTGAAGCGGACAAGATGACGCTGTATCTCTGTTTTGTGAAAAGAAAAGAGCTAGTCAAAGGCTTAGGCCAAATCAGAGAACTAACGTTGCCAGAATGTCCCTGTTTTCCCTCTGGTCGTCTGGTAACACTGAAAAGTGCTAAGGAATGGTGAAACTTGGATTTTTGAAAAAAACAATCTTACCTTTGTCTTTCACCTTCTCTTTCCAGATCTTCCAAATGCCTTAAGCATTTGCATTTGGATCAAAACTGCAGCTGAACTTAGCCTCCCAAGGAACTTAATGATATATATTTAGCTCCTGGAGCTTCTAAATGAGTATAGATTCAATAACTGTTTACGGAAAAGGCACAACGGAGAGAGCTCTTCCTTTCCTGTGGCGTCACATTTTTGCTCTCCCCGTGACGTGGTGGTGGTGTTCCCATTCTGCGGGTGAATTTGAGATAAAGCATTGCCCAAGGTCAGATCCGGAGCTTCTAAATGAGTATAGATTCAATAACTGTTTACGGAAAAGGCACAATGGAGAGAGCTCTTCCTTTCCTGTGGCGTCACATTTTTGCTCTCCCCGTGAAGTGGTGGTGGTGTTCCCATTCTGCGGGTGAATTTGAGATAAAGCATTGCCCAAGGTCAGATCAGTAAACGTGGGTGCCAGGCCCATGATGGCACTGGATGGGTTAAGGGATGAACAAGCCTGTCATCCAGACAACCGCCTACCTGTAGAGAAGGGAGAGGCTAATATTCCCTTTGATATGGAATATAAATTGCTTATTAGAATAACAGAATAATCACATGTTTAGCCACGTTGCTCACTGATTATCACAGTTGACATAATAAGTTGAGGTCCAGCTAATTTTCCTTTAAGGCGTGAAATAAACTCAAAGAAACCAGAGACTCACCAATATGACTTCAGGTACCTTCATGCTTAAACTTATTGCCATCGTCTTTGTAAACTGAACAAAAGTTCAATTCCGAGTCTCCCTCCATGGCTTAGGTCTAACTGACTCCTTTTCTTTGTGGTCAGTAGGCTTTCTGGGGTGTGCTGACTTGAATCTATGAGGATTGAATATTTGAGGATTAAATGAGTTCCTGTTTGCACAGTGCTCAGAACAGTGCCAGGTACATGCCAAATCATGTAACAAGTGGTGATATCTGGACTATCTTGGGGATCATGGTCCTTGAAGGCAAGGGCTGTCTTTGTTGCTCAGCCTGGGATCTAGCACATGGCATGTTGGGTAGTCACTGGATGCTCTGAGCTCAGTGAAGTGTGGAGAGGTGATGGGTGAGGAGACAAGGCCCTGAATAGGAGAGCGCCAGTCTACCCAGGGAGCCCATGAACACTGAATGGTGCAGTCCAGGAATTTCCTGGGAAATTCTGAGAGACCATCCAGAGCAGGGAGAACTGGATCGTGAGTGCTGCTGTGGCCATGACCCCGTGGGACTACTCGGTTCTGCCCAGCCACCTGGGTTGGACACTGTTGCCACTGATCAGTCTCTGCAAGACAGTAGAGAGGAGTAGAAGACAGCACTACCCCAGCACGGTTGCAGACTGGTGCCAGCCCACCCCCTGTTACCAGTCTGAGCTGAGGTAAATTGGGATAAGCATTTAGAACCTAGTATTGCATTTAACATTGCCTTGGCAGCCAAGAGCATGATCCAAGGGCTTTCTCACTGAACAAGGTACAACAAGTTTGGGCAGTATCAAACTTACACTATGAATTACCAAGCTCACACGTGTACAGTATAAGGTGTGGTCTAGCCATGCATGATAGGACCCTGTTTCATTTTTTGAAGGATTGGTGATACAGACAAAAACCTGGTTCTTCACCACAGATAGGGGTAGAGAACAGCATGGAAGCCTAGAAGCAATCGTCTTGTCAAAGCATGTGCAGTGATTTTATAACACTCGTCAACGAAGCTAACTTTGCCACTTTTGGGAGAACAAGTGGGCTAAATTCGGTCCAGAAGCCCTGCTCACTTTAGCAGGGGCAGCTGCCTGGTCTACCCTACCCAGGACATGATTGTCGTTTTTGGTGGCTGTAAAGAGGGGTGTGTACCCTGCTTTGATGTGCATCCCCAAACTCTGAGTGAGAGCTCAGGGTCTTAGCTCAGGAACCTCATACCCACCCACATATATCTTGAAGCCATTTCGTGGCAATACTGCACTGTTTTGATCTCTTGAGATACGGGTAGGTTATTTTGCCATTGACTTAGCTTATTTGGGTGATGTGAAGAAATATAAGATAACCTTGCTCTGATTCTGGCTTTCCGAAACAAAATCAAGGACACAGAATTTGGGAAGCGTAAGTGCCACATTTGGAAGCAGTGCTGGCTTAGACCAGGAGGCTGCGTGCAGCGTGCGTGTCTGGCCGATCCTTCTAGCAAGAGCCTGCTGTAAGTGGAGTGCTGTAATCTATTTGGTTCATGCTGTTCCAACCAGCTTTAATCATCAAAACTTGAATAATATTCAAACTGTGAAAGGAACATATTTCTTGCTGAAGCCTGGATGTGCCGAGGAAAATCGCCAAAGCTTCTCAATCTACCAATCTACAGCAACACATTGTCAAAAACGGAGCACCTGGATCGCTTCATGTGATGTGGGGAAACTGCCATTCTCCACGATGAAATGGCACCAAGATTTAAAATTTCCTCTTTTCCCCCCAGAGAAGAAAAATGATTTTCATGGAAACTGTGTTTCATGGAAGTCGCTTTTTTCTTCTCTATCAAGTCGCCACCTCTCTTGTGACCTGGAGGGATGTTTCCTCCCAGCCGCAGGTGTCTGACAAGGTCCGCTTTGGCTCCCCTGGGCAGAGGTCTGGCAGTGCAGGGGCGGGACTCTCTGGAGGGAGAGGATGTGGCTGTGAGACCTGGAAGGAGCTGGTGGCTGGGACGAGAGAGAGGTCACAGGCAGCGTGGAGAGTCTCGCCCATCAGGAAAGCAGCTCATGCTGCTGGCTTGCTGGATAAAGACACGCAAACTGCTGTCCTATGGCAGGACTGCCGCCATCTTGTGGCAGGGCTCCCACGCTGGGGTCTAATGAGGACTGTGGTGACAGCCCTGCCACTCCCCGGGCGCCCTCCCTCACCTCCCAAGTGAGAAGGGCATTCCAGAGCCTAGGAACTTAAAGCTTCCCTCCTTGATGCTGCAGAAACCACAAAAAGCCATTTTTGTTAGTGAAGATGCCCAGGGAGGATGCAGGGGCAGTGTGGGCACTCACTGAACAGTGAAGTCACAATTCCAGAGCTATATCCACCACTTTTATTCCTGACATGCCTCCCAGAAAGTCTGGTCTCCGGAAACATTTTTTAATAGCTCAAATAGACACCTGGGCCAGGTATAGTATAGTGTGGGCACTCACTGAACAGTGAAGTCACAATTCCAGAGCTATATCCACCACTTTTATTCCTGACATGCCTCCCAGAAGTCTGGTCTCCGGAAACATTTTTTAATAGCTCAAATAGACACCTGGGCCAGGTATAGTATCCTTGGTCCTAGGAAAAGGGGAAGGCAGTTGTCCATCTGGCCCTTGCTTCTGTACTGGGTGAGACCAGTGGGCCACTGGGAGAAGAGGGGAAGAGGGGGGTAGGGAACATGAAATTGCTGTCTGGGGCAGGACTTGATTCTCTGGCCTGCACAGTTACAGTTAAAACTTAATTTACTTCAGCTCAAAAACAAACAAACCTGTTAAAATTGGGCAAATTGACATTTCTGCAAAGAAGATATACCAATGGCCAATAAACACATGAAAAGATGCTCAACATTACTAATTATTAGGGAAATGCAAATCAAATCAAAACCATAATGAGATACCACTTTACATCCATTAGGATGACTATTATTAAACACACACGCACATGCACACACACATACACAGAGAGAGAGAGAGAGAGAGAAAATAAGTGCTGGTGAGGATGTGGGGAAACTGGAACCCTTGTGTACTGCCGATGGAAATGTAAAATGGTTCTGACCGCTATGGAAATAGTATGGCAGTTCCTCAAATAATCAAAGTCAGCATTACCATATACTCCAGGAATTCCACTTCTGAGCATATACCCAAAAGAAGTGAAAAGGCTGGGACTGGAACAGATATTCATACGCCAGTGTTGCTTATAGCAGCAGTGTTCACAATAGCCAAAAGCTGGAAGCAGCCAAGTGTCCATCAGTGGAGTACTGGGTGAACTAAATGCAGTTTATACATAAAAAGGAATGTTCTTCAGCCTGAAAAAGGAAGGAAATTCTGACATGTGCTATAACATGCATGCACTTGGATGGCCTTATGCTAAGTGAAATAAGCTAGTCACAAAAGGACAAATATAGTATGATTATACTTACATGAGGTACCTAGAGTATTAAATTCATACAGACAGAAGTGGAATGGCGGTTGCCAGGGGTGAGGGAGGGAGTCAGTGTTTAATGGGTAAGGAGTTTCACTTTGGGAAGATGAAAATGTTCTGGAGACGGATGGTGGAAATGGTCGCACAACAATGTGGATATATTCAATTCCACTGAACTGTATGTTTAACAATGGTTAAAATGGTAAATTTTACGGTAGGTATATTTTATCACAGTAAAAAAATAGATTTGCAAACATATTTCAAACTCATTCTCCTCGGAAATGGTCGCACAACAATGTGGATATACTCAATTCCACTGAACTGTATGTTTAACAATGGTTAAAATGGTAAATTTTACAGTAGGTATATTTTATCACAGTAAAAAAATAGATTTGCAAACATATTTCAAACTCATTCTCCTAATACATGTTTTAAAAATATTCACTTAGGAAAATAAGTGTGTTTAACAATTCATCAACTTGTATAGGGCACTTGCTGTGTGCCTTGCCCTATGTTCAGCATTCATTCATTCATTCAATTTGAGGTGTAATGGTTGAGGCAATAAAATAAAATCTACAGATTTAAGTGTTCAGATCACTGAGTTTCAGTAATTGTATACACTTGTGTAACCTCCATCCAAAACAAGATAGAAAACATTTTTATCACCCCAGAAAGTTCCCTTGTGCCCCTTTCCAATCAATCCCCCTTCTTCTCCCCACCGCTTTCTGATGGCAGTCACCACAGATTTTTGTCTGTTCTAGGCTTTCTTGCAAACAGAGACATACATGCATACTCGTGCCTGGCTGGTTTGGCTCAGCACACCGTCGGTGCTGTTTATCCATGTTGACATCTGTCCTAGTAGGTGTTTCCTGGTGAGTAGTATTCCATGGCATGTGTCACAGTTTGGGTGTCCATTTTACTTGGGTGGACACAGAGGTGACGCTGTGGTTTGGAGACAGCAGCAGTGAGTGACGATGCCAGCCGGCCACCAGGAGAGTCCCCGCAGGGTGGGGCTCCCGTGTTTCAAGTTCTCGGTGCTGGGGTTTTCCTGTTTGGCAGCGTACCTGGTGGTGAACGGACTCCACGTAGTGGTGCTTTGTTGATTTACACCAAACATATGACATGCAGCGGCCCAGGCACTCATTCCTGAGCAGATTTCTCCCCTGAAAGCTGTCATGCAGGAAGCTAAATCGCTATCAGGAGGCTGCTTGGTGACTCTGCACTAGGGACAGAGAGTGGGTGTCCCTGAGCTGTGAGCCCACTGCACCTGTCCCCAGCTCAGGCAGCCACTTACAGACCTGACCAGATACCTGAGGGGAGAGGGGAGGGGAGGGGCACAGCACCCTCTCCTCTAGGCGGGGCTTGGATGGCTGGTCCCCAGTTCAGCCTCTTCCCTTCTGATTTGGAGCCTGATTGACATGCTCTTTGGTCATGTGAAGGCCTTTAGCCTGGGACTGAAGCGTGAGAGTCATTCTCTCTTTACAGTGACTTTGCCCTCTGTGCTGTGACCCATTCTCAAGTAAGTTTATAGTCTCTGAGTCTAACTCTGAGGTCAGTGTTCCCCTGTTTCTCATGACGTAGTAAGGCCTAACGGCTAAGCGCCATGGCCTTCACTGCCAGGCAAATCTGGGCTCAAAACCCTAGCGGGGCCACCTGGAAACGGTGTGCACATAGGCCAGTCACGTCATCTCTTGGAGCGCAGCTGCCTCACGTGATAACAGTAATCATATCTTTGTTGCCCTATGTCTGCCTGTAATAGGCACACAAGGGGTGGGGGGCTGGAGGGTAATTCCTGCCTTCTGGGAACTTGGACAAAACTCATCTGTGTGGAAGCTGAATTCTACTGAGGTCACTTGCTCCTGTTTCCACATTCCTGGGCAGTGCCTCTTCTCGTGACGTGGACGGTGCAAGCTGAGAGCACGTGGTCATAACTCTCACTGATGTTCTGCAGGAGAGAGCTGTGGAGGCACAGGACAGGGGTTGATGGGTGTGGGGTGGTACTGGGAGGCCCCAGGGAGCAGGGAGAATTTGGGCGACTTCCAAAAGCAAAAGTATGATGGCGGTGGGTTCCCTCCCTCCTTTCGGGAGCTTTACTTTATGTACTCCCAGTCCCCACCCCAAGTCCACCAGCGCACAAGCTCAAGAAAGCTAACAGGGCTGGCCGGTCAGCTCAGGTGGTTAGACGCCGTGTTGTAGCACCAAGGTCAAGGGTTCTGATCCTTGTATTGGCCAGCTGCTAAAAATAAAAGAAAGCTAGCAGATATACCTGTAAGGTGAGCTTTCAAGACCCAGCTTGGGTTTGCACCTGTGATTTCTAAAAGCCTCGTTGCTCTGATTGTACCTCTGAGAAATGTTGGTGGCATTCCTGGGGGTGCCTCAGCTCACAGAAGCCCTGTGACTGTGTGGTCACCAGAGCCTGCAGCGTAGAGGCTCATGCAGTGGGGACGTGAGTGGGGGCCTGACAAGTGCTGCCCACCCACCCATGGGCACAGGGGGCCTGGAGGGAGGAAATGATCTGTTCTTCAAGAGTTACCTCCCAGGGTAGGTTGGAGGGACAGGAAGGTGCATTGCTGGTTCCACGGAGCTGCACCAGGCCGAGCCCCCTCACCTCCGCTCTCTTGGCTTCCTGGGAACCAGTCTCCCTGCCTGTGGGGATTACCCACCACAGGTTCTCAATGTCACCGCTTCGGGGCTGCGTGGAAGTCCCCAGTGGAGCTGACCATGCACTCTGGGAGGAAGTGACCACCTCACCTGTTACTTATACTCCTTGGTTGATATTCCTCTAAGGACTGAGGCTGATGCTGAGCACACTTTACCATTTGGACAAGCAAGGGGAAGAGACGGGAATGCCATATCTAAGACTCGCCAGTCAGAGGCGGACCTGGAACTGGAATCCCAACAACCCAGACCGTGGGAAGAGCATCATGGAACATCACAAGGATGGGGAGGATGGTCGGGTTGAGGGTCATCTGCTGAGAATCCAGTGCTGTTTCTGGCTGTCCTGGGTGGAAAGGTGCAATCCCTATGGAATTTTCTCTCTCCTTGTTGGCTGTGGTAACATCGAAATAGCAATGATTTCCTAAAATGTGTGACTCAATAAGGGATCCCTTCACTGGGGCGTGAAATAACTGGGCATCTGAATCTGAGCCAGGAAAAATAAACTTTGCTCTGCTTTTCCCACACAACACACACAGATTTTCCCAGGACACTAAGTCAGCAGATGCTTTTCTACATCCGTGGGCCTTGGGGTCCTTGGTGAAGGCCCAGACTGTATCTGGCTCCCGGGCCCCCTTGTCTCTTTCTGTCCTCTGGGTTCATTTCTCCCCCACATCCCACCGATGGGCTGCTCTGCCTGGTGATGCCCCTGCAGCCTGGCCTGTCTTGGAGAGAACCTGTCCTCGGATGTGCATTCAGGTGTTGGGGTAGGGTTGACAAGAGTGGCATGAAAACTGCTCCTTGCCTTTCTATTGGTCAGGAAACCACAGAAAAATGCAAAACACTTCTTTGGAGAATGAGAACAAAGTTTCTAAAGTGGCTTTATCCTAAATTTGGTTGAAAGAATATAGCCTTTAATTAAAAGGAAACTTGGTTAATTAAAAGAAATCAGGTACATAATTTTATGTGTGTGTGTATATATATATATATATATATATATATATATGTTATGATGTCAAGTATATAAAAACAAAGAACAGAGAAAAAAGGCTGAAAATATGCCATAATATTAATAGTGATCATCTCTCTGCTTTAAATTTTTCCAGTTTTTAAAATAATCAGCATGGTTTTCATATTGGGAAAAACAAAAAACTTACCTAACAAGGGAAAGAAAGTTAA
>NW_007728255.1:31151-32912 GCF_000696425.1 Galeopterus variegatus | reverse complement strand
ATGCCCACATTAATAGTGATGAAAACAGAAAACAGACAGGCCATAAGGCAGAAGAAATTTTTAAACAGTCAGTTATTAAAAGAGGAAAAGGAGCAAAACAGTTTCATATAATCCCATATAAAAATGTCCCTCGCAATCAATCTCAGACTCATTTTAAATGAATAATTCTGTCAGGATTCTCTTCCATCCTGGGGCTCCTGAAAACGCCAAGATTTAGGGGCTTTCTTAAAGGTAGCTGAAGCAGGCTTCACAGCTTAGGAGCTTACCTTGTTGAATGCGGGGCCAGCATTCTCAAATAACTGTGCCCCCAAGTGGTCACATATACTTGTAAATTACATCCCACGAAAAGGTTGCAATTAAACGGGTCCTGGACTGCAGAGTTTGCAGTTTAATAATCATGATGAAAATATACACCCCACAAAAAGAAGTGAGAATGGAGAAGAAACCAAGAGAGAGAGAGAGAGAGAGAGAGTGTGTGTGTGTGTGTGTGTGTGTGTGTGTGTGTGTGTGTGTGTGTGTGTGTGTGTGTGTGTGTGTGTGTCTGTGTGTGTGTGTNCCCAGTCCGGTACGGGGGCGACACTGAGGGTTGCGATCCGTTGCCGGACACGGAAAAAAGAAGAAAAAATAATAATAATCATGATGAAAATATACACCCCACAAAAAGAAGTGAGAATGGAGAAGAAACCGAGAGAGAGAGAGAGAGTGAGAGTGTGTGTGTGTGTGTCTGTGTCTGTCTGTCTGTCTTTGCCTGGACAGCAGAAGACAGGGAAGAATTTTCTCAGTGTTTACCTTCCCCCTGCCCCTCCCAGAAAGGGTGTGTGTGTTTCCATTTGCAGGGGAGCCTGGCCAGAAGAGGTGGGGGTAGCTGCGGACAGAGCCCTCCCAAGGATTCTGGAGACTTTGCATCCTCTTTCTCAGGAGCAATCCTTGATGCCTTTGACGGCCTACCTCTCTGCAGCAGTAGCTCCATGATAGTCTTCTTGGCAGTCTGCCAGAGGCTGTAAGTGTACAGAGAATTGTGTTTTAATAGAAGGCTTTACCTCTGATACAGATTTAAAATGAGGAAGAAACTTTCTGTTCCTCAGCCAGAGCGAAATGCATTTTGCTTCTCGTCAAATGCTGGTGATTACAAGCTCATCTTACATAATTTTATTATTTTCAATTGCTGCCCGTCAATCTCAGGTGATGGTTTCCTGGGAGCAGAAAGAAGGCAGACTCTAGGTGATGATTAAAACAAAAAAAAAAAGTCACCCAGTCATTAGCAAATCGTACAGAAGTTTAAAAAGGAGAATAATTATCTTTGTAATGATGCTGTTCAAGATCATCAGAACTCACATTGCTAGGTTAGACATGCAGCAGTGAATTGAGAACTGTTTAATGGCCTCTTAGTGTATTTTCGCTTTCACAAAGGGTTGATGCTTGAGATTTGAAAGGAAAAAAAGAAAAAAACAACCTTTAAATCAAATGCAAGAATTCTCTTGAACAACCATGTTTTCAGAAATCAGTGACAGTACCGAGGTGGTCCACCGTCACGCCCACAAGAGGGCATTTTCTCATCAACTACTGAAAAAACGATTTGTTTTCTAAAGGAAGCTGAGAGGCCTGGGGAAGGAGAGTGTTAATCAGAAGCAGGCGGGGAGAGCTGCCACCACCGAGTTTTAAGTGTGCCTCCCCTTAATACGCTGACGCACGTGCTCCCGTGTGCCTCCCCTTAATACGCTGACGCACGTGCTCCCGGGCAGGGATTCTGCTCTCTGTGTA
>NW_007728255.1:19090-30635 GCF_000696425.1 Galeopterus variegatus | reverse complement strand
GAGCTGCCACCACCGAGTTTTAAGTGTGCCTCCCCTTAATACGCTGACGCACGTGCTCCCGTGTGCCTCCCCTTAATACGCTGACGCACGTGCTCCCGGGCAGGGATTCTGCTCTCTGTGTAAGAGCTGCCACCACCGAGTTTTAAGTGTGCCTCCCCTTAATACGCTGACGCACGTGCTCCCGGGCAGGGATTCTGCTCTCTGTGTAGACTCTTTTTTAAATATCTTATTCCCGGAATGACTGGGGACCAAAGGAATCCTTTAAAAGAGTTTCTCCAGACACAAGATAACACATGCTAGTATGTTGCCGATCCCATCAATGACTTCAGTACTAAATTTGATTTTTTAATATTTTAAGACTGACCAGAATCTGTCAGTATAGTGAGACCTCCGCCCCCTCTAGCTTCAAGTTCCTTCCTTTATTTATTTAATAAATATTTATCGAGTACCTACTCTGTGTCAACATTGAACCAGACAGACCCGGTCCTCATGGAACATATATTATCCTTAGGGAGATGGCATAAAAAATGGACACAAATACCAGAGTATAATTTAGATAATTATAAGTGTTAGGAGGAAAACTATTTGGGATAAGGAAAGGGATTTGGGTTTTGGATTGCGTAGTTATTAGGCATATGTCTCTGATGAATAACATAATATTCTAATCAATCAGCACCAGTATAATTTGGATTACAAAGGTAATAAATCCTTTAAATCCCGTCTCCTCTTCAAAAAAGCTAGTTTTGATGTTTATTATTTTACAGACCATGAACAATGATGAAAACAAAAAGCAACATGTGGTTGCCAGTTATTAGTCTGTCAAATAACATTAAAAATCACCATCTACTCTTCACCCCATCATTTCAAAAAACAGTGTGTGTTTTAACACCAAAGAGTAGAAAGGATATAATCCCAGTGTATAGGACATGGGATAAATTTCATTTTTGGAAAATTCACTACGTCGTTTGCACTTGTCTCACTTTCCATGGACCATGAGAACTTCATCGTGGTCTGGTTCTGGTCAGAGGACAGCATTCTGTTCCCTAGGTCCTGCTCATGATATCCGTGCTTTCCCCAACCGTGAGGACCAGGCTGCACGCAGTGAAGGTGTCTCTGTGGCACCGGTTCTGCAAGTCTGCCCAGCTCACAGCCACAACCCACGACACCCAAGAGCAGAAGGAGGATGCTCCCCAACCTACAGATTCATTTTTTAAAGTTCATGTGGAACATTTACTAATAAAAGCAATGTCCATTGTGTAAAATTCTCAGGCATAACAAAAAGTAATAATCTCTAATAAACCTGTTGTCTAGAGATGACTGTTAATATTTTATCATATTTTCTTCCAGTCTTTTTGTTGTTTTGCCTTTTTACAATAGTCCAGACCATGTTATACATGTAATTTTGTATCTTGTTTTTCTGCTTCAGTATATGATGAACATTATCCCAAATCATTAAAAATTATTCTTGAAAATCGCATTTAAATGGCCGTGTGGTATTCCATCACGTCTGCATCTATTACACAGCCAGTCCCCTTAGATGCATATTTTGTCTACTATAACACTCTGGTGGATATTCTTGTGTTTCATTTTGGTGTCAGACGGATCTGCCAAGGCCCAGCTCTGAGGGTAATATCTCAGGTCACATGATCCACCTGGGCCTGTGTCTGTACATGTCAAGTGCAGATAATAGTACCATGGGGTGGTCATGAGAGTTAGATGAAATCACGTTTGGATAGAGCTCTAGAAATAGAATTACCAAGGTTTGCACTTTTAAAAATTATATAACTTTTCAATTATAAAAGTAATGTTCTTTATGGAAAATTTTAACAAAAAGAAAAACCATGCATAATCTTCTCTCTCAGAGGTAAAAACAATTAACATTTGAGAATCTATTATTTGTCACTTTTAGCAGCACTGGGATCGTGCTATATATATCATTTTATCTCCTGCTTCTTTTCCTCTTAACCTTGTATTGATTTTCCCTTGTCATTACTCATTCGGAAACATGATCTTAAGAGGCTATATTTCATTATATTCTGTTATATTAGTGTGTCATATTTTATTAACTAGTTTCTATTGTTGGATATTTAGGTAATTCAGTTATTTGCTACTATAAGTAACATTGCAATAAGATATTGTTGAAAGAATATCTGTGGATATTTGGGGTTATTTCCTTAGGATTAATTCCTGGCACTGCTCTTACCAAGTCAGAGGTATGGACATGCTGAAGACATCACCCCCATAAAGGCTGTGCTGTTTTACTTTTCTACAAATAGTATGTGAAAACCCATTTTACCCCACCATTACCTATTATAATTTTTTTTTAATCTTTCTATGTTGGGTAGATGACTGATGGTATCTCATGGTCTCAGTTTATATTTCCTTGATTACCAGTGGGCTGGAGCATTTGTTTCTGTGTTTATTGACATTCTGTCCTTTGTCTGTTCTTCTATTTATATTCATCTTTTTTTTCTTATTGATTTGTAAGAGCTTTTTATGCGTAAGAAGATATTAACCTTTTGGTGTAATGTTGGAAATATTTTTCCTTGTTTATCATTTGTCTTTTAAATTCGTTTATGGTTTCTTGGTTGCATAAAAGCCTTTAATTTGCTTGTCCTATTCATCAGCTTTTTTCACTGTGACATTTCCTCTTGTTTAAGAAATCCTTCCCCATCCTGGCTTTAGATATCTATCTATTTGCATTTTCTTCTTGTTTCATGATTCATTTTGTAGATTCAACTTTTTATTTAGTTCTCTCATTTTGTTATAAGACCTGATAGGAATTTCTTAATAGTTGCCTAATTCTTCCAGTTCTGTTTAGTAAATGATCTTTCTTTCTCCCTGGATTTCAAATGCTACCTCTGGACACTAAACTTTTACACAGGCTAGGGCGTGTTTTCAGGCTGTTTACTCTGTTCCATTCTGGCCTAGTGCTATACCACATTGTTTTAATTACAGAAGCTTTTATTTTGTTTTAAAATCTGGTAGTACAGATTATCTCCATTGTTATTTCCTAAAATATTTTTGGCTGCTACTTCTGACACATCTAGTAGCCCAGGTGAACCTCACAATCATTTTTATCATGCTAAAAAAAAAATCTCGTTAGGTTTTTTCTTACATGATATTCATGTGAATTGGATGATATTTATAAATTGATTTCCTGACTACAATATTGAGTCTTCTCAGGAATATGCTATTCCATTTACTCTCTCTTGGTCTGTATTTTAAGTTTACTTTCCTATCTCTCTGTAAACATTTGTGGTTTTCTTCATATGAGCTCTGCAGCGTTCTTAGAAACTTCATTCCTAGATGTTACATATAGATAGAGTGAGATTTTTCTGTCCCATTGTATTTTCTAATGAGTCATTACTGACAAATAAAAAAGCTGTTAGTTTTTGTATATTTATTTGTATCTTGCCAGGTTACTGAACTTTCTTATGGATGGAACTTCTTTTAAGGTTTTCATAACATGCTAATTATTTTACTCTAAGATTGTATGAACAACCAGTAGTGCCTGGAGAGCTTATATTATTATTTTTAAGAATCTTTATTAATTTGGAGGGAAACAGCTTCTCATTATGTCTTACATACCATTTCAATGAAATTTCCTCCTGCCTCTAAGCCTGAGTCCTGGTAATATAGTTTATTTGGGGTATACAGTCTCAGTGTGTAGTAATTCTTGCTTGCCGGTCTCTCCTGAAGCAATAGTCAGCCATGGAGGCTCTGATGTACTGAAGGGGGCAATTTTCAGATAGGCATTTGGGGTTCACAGCCCTGCCTTGTGGGGAGAGTGGGAGGGACTAATCATGAGGAATAATTTGGGAGCTAGCTCTGGAGATATGTCCCATGCTGATTGGGTAGAGCCTGCTGCTGTTGACGTTGGATTTAATTTTGCCCATTGTACATTCACAGCCAGACAAACTTGAGTGTGAAGAAACAATCAGACATCACTTGCCCCATTGTTGATCCCTGGAGGACACTCAAGATTTCCATTCATAGCACAAAGATAATCCCTTGAAGTGAGCAGAAAAGAAGAGAAAGGCCAAGCAGAAATATGACCGTAATACCTAGGCACGCCATTCTCAGCTGTTCTGAGCTCACATTATATTGTCGTCTTCTGCAGATGAAGGCCTTCCAGATTTCTCCTTCCCCGATTCTCCCCAGCCTATGGCTGGAGGTGGGGGCAGAGTCCCCACAGCCCCCACAGATGACTTGTGAATGCACCGATGGTGTGCGTTTCCTCTGTGGAACCAACAACTCAACTTTTACTCTTTGCTTTTTTATGCTGGTTTGGGAAGGTTGTTTTTCTCCCACTTGAAAATCTTCCTCGGAAGGAATGTGTCACCATCGGCAATTCCTCTGTGTTGTAACTATCTCCTGTGAAGCCAGACTGTAAGGCAATGCATCCTCCCTTAGTAAAACCCAAGCCCATTGTCCGAGGTTCAACACATATCTGAGCGCCTTCTGTGTGCCAGGCATTGTGCTCAGTGTTGGAACTCGACAGTGGGAAAAACCTGCGTGGTTCTTTCCCTCAAAGAGTTTACAGTCTAGCGGGGGGAGACAGATGTTGATTAGATCGTGCAAACACCGTGAAGGAAGGTAGCTGTGCTGTTATGGGGAGTCTCGCCTCATCTCAGATTCCGGGAGGAGGTGGTGACTGGTCTGAGATTTATAGCAGTTGCTAACCTTAGGATTTAAAGGGAGGGTGAGCTGGGGAGGGTAGAGATGATGCATTCCGGGCAGAGGTGACAGATGTGAAGGGAGTATGGCCTGTTCAAGGAAAGGCGAAAAGACCAGGGATGCTGGGTATGAGAAAGCCAAGGGGAGCAAGGAACAGGCGGAGACCAGAGACTTGGGCAGGGAGAGAACATGCAGGGTCTTGCCAGCCACATAAAGAATGTTTGTTGTTATTGCAAGAGCATGGACTGACTTTGATTGTTTTTAAGTAAGGGAGTGGCATTTTGCTTATAGCTACCATATGGGGATTTACTGAAGAGCACCAAGGAAGAAATAGGGTGCAGACAGGAGATGACCGCAGAAGTCCAGGTGAGAGTCGATGGGGCAGCTAGGACTGAGGGCACAGGACAGACAGAGAGAGAGTGAGCTGGGGTTGGAGGTGCGAGGTACAGAAGTGTCAAGGCAGTGCCTCAGTTTCTGGTCTGATGACCTGGATGGTGGGGGTGCTGTTGTTGGCGCTGGGACACTGGGAGGGGTCAGGTGTGTTGCAAAAGGTTGAGTTTTGTTTGGGACTAGGTGTAAGAGCTCCTATGGCAGGGCGGCAGGGAGGCAGTTGGACATGTGGGTCTGGCTGTCACTCAGAGGAGAGATGGGGTCAGTGATGTCAGTGTTGAGCAGTCATCCACATTAGATCAGGGAGAAGAATCTTAGTGGTAAGGGACAAGCTGTGGGTCCCAGGCCTCTTGGGACCTCTTGCCAAACTCTGGCTTCCAGGGACGGTGCTTTCCAGGGTATGAGGAGGGTTTTTCCTGTGTATCCTTCCCCACAAGCTGGCTGAGTCAAGCCTGGAGATAATAAAAGGGGCATAAACACAGAGAAACCACACGTCTAAATAATCCCATCTATAATCGCTTGCTTACTTTCCAGGCTCACAGGCCCCACTCTCAGGGTGAGTCTCTGAGTACATAGATGGACCCAGGACGTCACTCCTGCCCCTCCGCCTTCTGCCCCAACCCTTCCCTCCTCCCCCCAGTCTCTCACTTCTGAATGGTGAACTTTAAACTACATTACTCCATCATTTTGTTACATGGGCCAAGAAGAAAATTAAGTTTGCTTAAATTCAAGATCATTTATGTAATCATACCTTCAATAAATATTTATTAAACACCTACTATGACCCAGGCACAGTGGCATGGATAAAAATGGTGAAGAATATACTGTCAAGGGCCAGCCTATGGCTCACTTGGAAGAGTGTGGTGCTGACACCACCAAGTCAAGGGTTAAGATCGCCTTACCAGTCATCTTTAAAAAAAAAAAAACAAAAACAAAAAAGAATATATGGTCATACCCAACCCCGCCAAGGAACTTCTAGCCTTTGGGGGAAGACAAAAGATGGAACAGATGGGATTACAATGTTGATGTGACAAATGCTACAATAAGGGGATGTCCAAAATCTCCTGTAAAGTTAGGAGAGGGATGGGCCATTCAGTGGATTAAGGGATGTGTGACATCGAGCAAAGGCCGAGGCAGGGCAGGTGACAAATGCTACAATAAGGGGATGTCCAAAATCTCCTGTAAAGTTAGGAGAGGGATGGGCCGTTCAGTGGATTAAGGGATGTGTGACATCGAGCAAAGGCCGAGGCAGGGCAGAGAGGGCATTTGGGGCAGAAGAAATGCCAAAGAGGAGGTATTTGGGGAACGTGGAGTGGTTTCTGCGACTGGAGCATATCATGTGTGTTAGAAAGATGTGCATGTGTGTGGTTGGGGTTGCGTGTAGGGGCCTGGTAAGGGTCCAGGGGTATGTATGTCCAGGGAGATGGGTGTGACGTGTAGGCTGCCAAGGTGGCAGCATCCAGGTCATGCTCAGGAGAGAGGTGTGAGGTCAGCTAGATTTCTTCTGTGTGTGCCAGCAAAGTTTCTCAGCCTCGTTCACTTCTGCCATCGGGAGATGAGATGAGACAAAAATATCCTTATTCTTCCTGCATTGGGAACTGAAAGCTGGGACTGGAGTCTTAACAGGTACTGCTGGTTCTGCCTTCTCTACTTCCCAGAGGTGGAAGTGGCAGCTCCCAACTGCAGCAACGTTGAGTGGTTGGTTCCAAGGGTCTCCTTGGGCTCTTTTGGCAGAGCCAAGATAAAAGTTTCTAATCTGAGTCACTTAGGCGCTATGCACGGCCAATTTTAATACTAATAACCTTCTGAAGGAGCCAAAATTTTAGTCATGGATGTTTTCTGACTCACGTTCTCATTGGAATGACCTTTAGCTCCCTTTAGGCATGTCTTACTTCCAGCCTTCTTAGGGAATGTCACAGGGCTCTGACAAAGCGGCTGAGTTTCCTCCAGCACCACTGAACAGTTCCAGGGGCTGGAGGGTTGTGGGGTTGTTCAGACACCAGACTGCACCTAGATCAGCTCCGAGCTTGTCGGTGGTTGAGGAATTTCAGAAAACAAATACAAATGAGTTCTGGTCCCAGAGTGTTTTTGATTCCTGGACCAGGCTATCAGCACATCAGCCCAGTTTGTTGTAGGCACTGGGGGACAGGGAAGGACAAGGAGAGGAGTCCAGAAGCATGTTGGAGATAAGGCATGGGGTCGGCATTGCTGGCCCGTAGACTGCAGTGCTCAGCATTTGACCCACGTGTGCAAATGGCCGATGTTGCTGCATGGACTGAATTGCTCTCCAAGGCTTGGGAAACATGGTAGGACCAAGATCACCATCTTGAGAGGGACTGGAACCCATGGAACTGGGGGTGGAGCTTAGAGAATTGAAGGGACTGAAGATTACTGTGGACAGAAATATCCGGAAGGTCTTCAGAGCATCTGGGCCTGGACAAAGGAGTTTCACAGGTTCTTTTAGAAGTTAAACATCCTGTGTTCAGTAGCAGGAAAAGGTGGTGGGACCAGCTTGGGCCAGGGCATGAGCACGTGCCCTGCACTCTTCTGCTCAGGAGTCAAAGGCGATGCTGCAGAAAGCCTCTGCAAGCTCTGATGAGGCTGTCTGGGGTGGTCTGTGGGATGTTCCAGGGATCACTCAACTCCTCTTCAGGAAGCTCACAGCTCGATGCTGGTTCACAGATGGGAAAATGGCAGGTGTTGGGCCTGTTGAGGGAGATGCTGGCTCGGGCATCCTTCCCCCTCTGCTTCTGACTTTGACTGTTTCCAAGTCACCTTTAGTGTTGTAAACCACTGCTTGTCACTTTGCCAAATTCCTATGCTCGCTCTTAAGTGTGATTCACGCACTGGATGTTTTTGACATTTGAAGATTACTTGGTTCTTTGGGCAATTTTCTTTTTTGCCTTCAAGAAAATGCCTGCAGTCCTCTATTTCATTTGGGGGAAAGGTGAGGCCAGGGTGCATTTAATGAACTGGTTGAACTGTGAGGTCCGGTGAGCTTGAGGAATGTAGCTGAGATACAAGGCTTTTGCTACTAAAAGAATCAAGGCAGCTCCTCGACCTTGTGTTAGGGATCATTTGTAAGTGAAGATAATTCATCTGCAGTCATATTGGCACTGAGTTGGCCAGATGAGGCCCATCTTCATGCAGAAGCCAAGCAGGGGGCCAGCCCATGGGTGGGGGAGGCAGTTGGGTGGTACCAGGCCTACCACTAATATCTTAAGAATGCCCACATGCTAGGGGATCCTTTTTCTCTGTGGCAAGGGCTGGTCACTCCATGGTTGTCACAATATTGTCCTTTCTACTCCACTGAGCCAGGACTGCCATTACTGGGGAGAGAGGTTAATTAAGAATCCATGTAATTATCCACTCACTTATTAAGATCCACCTTCTTCCCCCCTTCCACCTCCCCTCACCAGTGCCAAACTGAGCTAACACCAGTGGGAGAAACAGAAGAAAGAGCAGCCCAGTCCTACCTTGAAAGAAACCATTGACCTCATGGAGAAACCACAGATTCACAGCCATGTAGCGTTCGTCACAGTGTTTGTTCATTTCCCCCATTAGTTCCCTATTTAAACTGTCCAGCTCTCCCCACCCTGTGCTCTGAACTTGTCATTGGAAGGGCCTCAGTTTGTCCCTGTCTACCCTCCCTCGCTCTGTACTGATTCCCTTCCCTCATCATAGGTTCGATGAGAGCCTTTGTGCCCTCCTGTGGGGGCAGGTGACATCAGATGAAGAGATGGTGAACTGAGGCAGTCTTTGGTCAAAGCAAGACCATTGCACCTGGCAGATGTTCTGAGAAGAGATTGCTGTTCTCATGGCCATCTGTGAACCCCGTGCCTGCGCCCCTCGGCCCTCCCAGCCCTGTTGCTCCCCAGATGGAGTCCACTCCGTTAAAGGACCGGAAAACAGAACTCTTGAAGACAGGATAAAGGATCAGGGATAATTTCATTTCAGAAGAAAGAGGCTGAGGAGCGACTTAATTGTCTTTGAAGGATCCTCCTGTGGAGGACAGAGATGAGTTTTTCTCCAGCTCACTGAGAAAGAGGAGGCAGAGTGGATCTCACATGAATGAGCCAAGTTCCCCATGAGTTAGGCCGGCCCCTGCGTGGAAGCTGCAGGGAGACTGGGCCGGCAAGGGGGGCAGTTCTGGGCAGCGATGGGGACCACATAGGTAGGTGTGGGTGTGTGCCAGGTGCTGCGGGAGAAAGAGGTGTCTCAACCCTCTCTAGGAAAGAAAATTTAAAAAGCAAGGAGTTAACACAGACAGTAAGACTGTAAGGCCTGGAAGCAGAAGACATGTCCAGGGGCTGGGAAGGTGGGGTGGGTAGCAGTAGGAATGAAGGTGAGAAGTGGGTGGGTGCTGACTGTGTCCTGCAGCCTGGGAGCAAACATCTCAGCTAATGCGCAGAGTCCAGGGAGGGAGCACACGACAGGCAGACGGGGCTGAGAGGTCAGTTTCAGCCCTTACCCATAGGCAAGGGACCCACTGGTGATAGACCAAGGAGGGACCTGTTATGGGGCTCCTGATTCTGGCTTATAGCACATCGACAATGGGGGAGGCAGAACAGGGCGGTTCTGATGTCCAGTGGATGTGCAGGTACTACCTGCCTCAGACTGTGGCAAAAGGAGGAAAATACGGTCACCGTGTAGTGAGTTGTTCATAGAACTAAGTGCTTTCCATTTAAAGTGTTGTCTTTTATTCTAAGATTATGTCCTATTCATCAAGATTCTTTGTCGCAAGCAACAAAAACCCATTCTTGGCTAATTGAAGTAGAAAAGGAATTTATTAAAAGGATATTAGGCAGCCCAGAGTCTCCAGGAGGGTAGAGAACCAGGCTTTGAGGCCACATGGCCACGAAAGACAACCAGTCATGCCCAGATCTGGCCCAGCGAGAATCTGCCACCCTGCTTATCAGACCCCAAGCTTGTGCCTCCACCACCCTCAGCTCCAGACCATGGGTGCCACTGCTGTGGCAATCCTGTATGATCCCTGCTCCTGGTGTCACGGGCTTCTTATTAAAAGTGTGTGTCCATAAGTCCAGTTGTTTGAGCAAGGGAGGTAAGTGGGTTTGCCTGCTCAGGAAGGGCATCCCCAGCCACAGGACAGGGGTTCAGGTGCTGAGAGCCAAGTGGAACGACGGGGGTTTCTTCCGTGTGTCTTCCCTGTTTGAGTGTACGTGCAGGTCTGTGTGTGCATGTGTGAGTATTACAAATGGTCTTGTGAAGTGAAGGTGATTGATTTGTTTGATGTTTAAAAAATTGTTGTCACTTGGCAAAATATGAAGTTGGAAACCTACTATGTGTCCCCAAATGTTTTGGAAACTTACTAGTCCATGGAACTCAAAAGACTGGGACTTTAATGCCAGACAACCTGGGTCCAAATCTTAGGGCTATCACTTACCAACCAAATAGACTTGTAGGAGTGATTTAAGCATACTAAAACCCCATTTTCTTATATGTACAAGAAAGATAATAACACTTCTCAGGGTTGTGATTGAAATCTTAGGGCTATCACTTACCAACCAAATAGACTTGTAGGAGTGATTTAAGCATACTAAAGCCCCATTTTCTTATATGTACAAAAAAGATAATAACACTTCTCAGGGTTGTGATGAGCAATGAATAAGAAAACATGGATATAATCAGCAGCCAATAAGAAATTGGTGACACTGTTTGGTTGAGAGATTAAGACAGATCAAGACAACTTTCTAGAAGCAGATCCAAAATCATCCAGGAAACCGTACAGTCTGTTCTGGTGCCTGCTGGAGGTACACCACTACAGTAATAGGCACCTGGGGAGATCCGGAGTCCCCAGGGAGCCTCACTGTGTCTCTGCTACCAGCTGTAGCCTGGAAGGAAGCTGTGGCGTTCCCAAACCCTGATGGATCCCAGGTTCGGAGCCCTAACCCCACCGAGCCCCACTACTGGAACCACACCCAGAGCTACCCAAGGATTTGGTGTCTTGGGGCTGTGTTTTGATGGACATTTTCCCACTTCATCTCTCTCTATCTCTCTCTCCTTTGTCGGGACGGACAGGATAGGTTGTGTTGTCCTCTATGGCTCTATGCCTCAATTTTCTCATCTGGCAAAAGGCAAATGGTGGACCAAGGTCACCTGGTCAGTGAGTTGGTGGCAGAGCCCAAACTCAAGTCTGGACTCTATCCATGTAAGTAGAAGAGATGCTACATGGAGTGCAATCCTGGGCTGGAGGGACTCAGTCCTCTTCTGCCTGTGAGGTCCATGTCACCCTATCTCTGAGCTGTTCCCAACTCTCCCACAGTAGACCCATTGTCAATGAATTGAAACTTTAACTGAAGGAACTTCTTTTTTACCCACTGCTGTCTATCTCTTGGGTATGGCGAGTGTCTCGGTATGTTGCCAGCTAAATATACATGGTGGCCCCTTGGCCATGTTCACTTTTCTCCTGTCACTGCATTTATCCTCTCCGCTCTTCAGTCCCACCAAGACCCCT
>NW_007728255.1:16957-18815 GCF_000696425.1 Galeopterus variegatus | reverse complement strand
GTTCACTTTTCTCCTGTCACTGCATTTATCCTCTCCGCTCTTCAGTCCCACCAAGACCCCTGCTTGGGTTCAGGCTCCATCATCTCTCACTGGACTTGGCAGTTCCATCCTGACTGGTCTCCCTGCCTCTGAACTTGTCTCTGCCCATTCATTCTCCACCCACAGCCAGAATGATCTGTCCAGGGCTCAGATCTCTTCTGACTACCTTCTGCTAGAGCCATGGCTTTGAGACACCATTTGGACATGTACATTTGTTGTGTGATTGCCATGTGTGTTTGCAGGGAAAGACAGAAGCGGAATCATCCGCCTGCAGGCGTTTACACTCAAGTGAGGAGAATTCAGACTCCCTGGCTTAGCACACATGATCTGCATGCTTTAGGTGCCTTGACTTGATCCTTCTAATGACCTTCTAAGGTAGGTACCATTGTGATCCCCATTTTACTGATGGAGACACTGAAACAGACAGAAATGAAGTCATTTGTCCAAGATAACAGAGCAAATCAGCCGTGAAAGGCGGAGCTGAACCCAGGCAGTCTGGACTCGAGGATTTTCAGTTTTGATCACTGGATGGTCTCCATCCAGCCTTAGCTTTTCCTGCTACTTTCTCCTGTAGACCCTTTCCCACAGCTCTGCCAAAGTGTTTGCAGTTCTCCAAACCAGTTCTTTCAGCCTGGAGCGTCTTTACTGCCACCACCGCCAGCCTGTACTGGGGCAGTGTGTGTGTGTGGTGGGGGTAGAGGGTGGGGGATCAGCCCCATGTCACCTCCTCCAGGAAGCTTTTCCTAAGCACATCCCTCCCCCAAGGCAGGCACAGGTGCCCCTCCTCTTTGATCTAGCACCTTCTCCTGTCTTATATCTGTCATTCTGTGATAGTCTATCCATCTTACCCCTCATCTAGACTGTGAGTTCCTTGAGGGTGGGTTCTGTCTTGTTCATTTCTGTATCCCCAAAGCCTAGCATGGGCCCTGGCACATCACAGACACACTGTTCGTTGAAGGGGTGAATGAGTCTACACCCTTCACGGTGTGGTCCCACCTGCTCACTGTAGCAATGCGCTTTCCAGACCGAGGAGGCCTTGTCCTTGCAGCCTGCCCTCTTGCCTGGCTCCCCTGCCCAGCCTACCCGTACCCCTCCACGGAGCCAGGGCTTGATTCTTGCATGGGACGGAGTGGGCATGGGCTCTGTCAGGAACCCCCTTGGGAGGGTGTGTCTTGAGGCTGGCAACCCCTAGCCAGGTCTGGGGGCCGTTCCCTTCCCTCTCCTGCCACTTCCAAGCAACCCGTGGCCTAGAGGGGGCCAGCAGATCTAGAGCTGTGGTTTTGAAATGTTAGACTTCAGCATGATTTAGTGCCCTGACATTTCCGAGCTAGTGTACAGTAATCAGGCATTTGTTTTGTTAATGTTTGCTTTCTCCTGCACGGACTGTTGCTGACACAGGAGCTTCCTTTGTTGATTAGATTTCAGCCCTGTGCTAAACAGTAACCAGTGTGGGGGTGGGGACGTGTGGACTCCAGCCACCCCAGCACCAGGGAGGAGCGGGGATGCCGGCCCTGCTGCTGGCTAACTCTATTAGCGACTTACGCCTCCGAGCCTCAGCTAGTTCATCTGTGAGGCAGGGATAACCATCCCTCCTGCTTTAGGGTCATCTAGGACGAAAAGAGAAAGAAGGCAAAGCGCTGTGCTTGACGCATAGCACGTGCTTAATAAATGCTGATCCCCCTTTCCTGCCGCTTAGTGCCCACGTTAGTCCTGATTGTTGGAACCTTGGTTCCACAGGGTACCCGATGGTACGTGTCATGGTAACAGAATCGACAGGTGATGAACGGGCTTTCCCTTTCGCCCAGTAAGGCTCGAATGC
>NW_007728255.1:0-15888 GCF_000696425.1 Galeopterus variegatus | reverse complement strand
TTATGTTATTTTCAGAGTGTCTTTTCAATTTCATTCTAAAAGTATGTCTTCACTCTATTCAGGATAGATTATTAATTGCCCTTTCCCTGAAAAATGTTGAACAAAATGAGTCTTCAGGATACCAGTGGCCTTAATGAGGAGTCCAGTGTGCAGTGCAGGCCCCGAGCCAGTGCACAGGAACGGGGCTCAGGGGGTCGGGCTGAGGCCTGTTTCTCCATGGTGGCCTTCTTCTCAGCTCAGAAGACTCTGTTATTGTTGAGAAAGGACTTGGGGCCAGGCCATCATCCCAGGATTGGGGTTCCCATCCCAGCTCGGCCGTTGACTGACAGGGTGATGTTTCCCATCTCTCTTCTCTCTGAGCCTCAGACGCCTCATATCTAACACGTCACAGAGGCTAGGTCAGCGCTTTCCAGTTTCTCATCTCATGGAACACATGAAGAATAAAATATTTTCCACACACTGAGATACAGGCCTCTGATGAGGGGCTCTGGCTGCCCCAGGCTCTGAGGGGATCCTGTGTCAGCCATGGTCACCCGTTGCCTCAGCCACAACTGGCACACCCTGGGCCAGATGATCTTGCAGAGCCCCACCAGCTCTGACTGTGTCCCCTCCTGCCCACTCATGCCCATTGGCCCTCCTTGACTCCCCCTTGTCTGTCACATAGAGGCCAGTTCCTCAGCCGGTTCAAAGCCATCCACAGCTGGAACTCATGCAACCTTTCAGTCACCCTCGATACCCTGTCTCTGCACCTTCCATGCTGCCTCCAGACTGACCCTGTCACCACTGCCTCTTGCCTAAATTCTCACTTTGAGCGGCCCCTGTGGCTAAAGGGTCAGAGACTCACCTACGCTATGTCAAGGCACGGAGCTGGCCTTCTGGAGGGCAGAATCCCACGGGAACTCGGGACTGGCTGGCCCCAGGACCAGATCATGCTGTTGGCATCCTCCCCGCGCCAGGGGCATTCACGCAGCTTCATCTCAGGGCTCCGTGACAAAGTGACTGCTGTTGCCTCAGTCCCGGCCTTTCCTTCCATTTCTTTTTTATTTTTCTTCCTGCCATCAACTGGTGTATAATATGTATTTTCTGTCAAAAATTCCAAAGGAGGGCAGTCCAGTGGGCTCAGCTCGCTGCCGCTGCCCACATCGGGCATCTCCAGAGAGGGGCTGCTGCACTGAGGACTGCCTGCCGTTGGGTCAGGGTTTCGTCTCTAGGCCAACCCGTGTCCATCCCTTGTCCCAGGAACAGTGCTGCTGTGGCCCATCCCTCAGCAGGGGCTCTGGGGGGGCAGTCACCAGGAGGGGCATGTATGAAACTCATCCCCCACCATCTCTCTCCACCTCAATCCCAGTGTAAATCCCATGCCCTACGAGAAGCTCCATCTGGTTTCTCCTTCTTTTAACAGCAGAGACCAGCAGGAGGCAGGGCCAGGCCCCAACACAGACACACACACAGACGCACACTCATACACAGACATTAACATTTTCTCATTTCATTCAGTCCTCACAACAACCTCCTGGGAAGGAGGTCTCACTGTATCCCCTCTTTACAGATAGGGAAACTGAGGCTCAGAAAGGGTCGGTGTCTTGCTCAGTGGTGTAACCAAAGCTCAAACCCACCCTGTGACTCTGTCCAATGTTCTTTCCATCCTGTTTCAGGTCCTTTGAACCCCTACAGCCCGTGTTGTGTGTCATATGCTAGACAACTGTGGGAGACCTGGAGTAGCCTCAGTTGTGGTGATCTGTGGTTTGTCCATCACTCCCCACATCACATGGTCGGGTCAGAGCTGGGAGGGCAGGATGGGGCGCCATCAGGGCTCACCTGGAGAATGCAGGGAATGGAGGCCAGACTCTGGCAGTCCTGCCCCTCCTCCTGTCCTCTGTCTGGCTGCTCCTTGAGGAAAGAAGCACAAGATTTGGGGTACAAGGTATTTTCTGCTTGACCTTAATGTTAGGAAGTTTTAGATGAGCTTATGTGTGCATGTCTGTGTCTGAGTGTGTGTCTGTGTGAGTTTGTGTGTGTGGATTTGTGAGTGTCTGTATGAGTGTGTGAGTGGCCAAGTCTCTGTGTGTCTGTGTGTTTCTGTGTGTCTCTATGTGTGATGTCTGTGTGTGTATCTCTGTGTGGATGCCTGTGTCTGTGTCTGTGTGTCTCTGTGTGTGCCTGTGGCCAAGTCTCTGTGTGTCTGTGTGTTTCTGTGTGTCTCTATGTGTGATGTCTGTGTGTGTCTGTGTGTGTATCTCTGTGTGGATGCCTGTGTCTGTGTCTGTGTGTCTCTGTGTGTGCCTCTATGTGTCTCTGTGTGTCTCTGTGTCTCTGTATGTGTGTTGTGTCTGTGTGGGTACATCTGTGTGTCTGTGTTGTCTCTGTGTGTCTGTGTCTGTGTGTGAGTGTGTGCCTATGTGAGTGTGCGTGTCTGTGTTTGTGTGTGTCAGTACGTCTATATGTGTGTCTGTTTCTGTGTGTCTGTGTTGTCTCTGTGTGTCTGTGTCTGTGAATGTGTGTATCCGTGTATGAGTTTGTGTAAGTCTTTGTGTGAATATGTCTGTGAGTGTGTGTGTTTCTGAGTGTCTCTGTGTGAATGTGTGTGAGTGTATCTGTGTGTGTGTGTCTGTCTGTGTCTGTCTGCATGAGTATGTGTCTGTGCATCTGCCCACGTCTGTCTGTGAGTGCGTGTGTCTGTGTATCTTTGTGTGTGAGTGTATCTGAGTGTGTATGAGCATTATCTGTGTTGGTGTGAGTGTGAGGGTATCTGTGTCTGTCAGTGTCTGAGTGTACCTGTGTGTCTGTGTGAGCGTGTGTCTGTGTTAGTGTGTCTCTACGTGAGCATGTTTGTGTCTGTGTGTGTTTGTGTGTCTGTGTTTGTCTGCATGAATACATGTCTATGCATCTGCCCATGTCTATGTGTGAGTGCATCTGTGTCTGTGAGTGTGTGTGAGTGTACCTGTGTTCGTCTCTGTGAGCATGTCTGTGTTAGCATGTGAGTGTGTGTGTCTGTGTCAGCGGGTGTGTGTGTGTGTGTGTGTGTGTGCGCGCGTGCGCAGGCAGGCAGGGGCTATGTCTTGAGTCCTGACAGATGACGCTGCGCCCCTCTGGGAGGCCTCTAATTTCCCGTTCAGTGCCAAGCCTGTGAGGGATCCAGTCACTCGCCCACACCTCTGCCGGTAAAATGCCAACAAGCCGTTGATGTCCCTGTTTCTTAGAAAATGAAAAACTCAAGTCATTCAACAAAAGCAGCCCATGAATGGGTCTTGCTGATTTGCCTCCCAGCTGGCGGGGGTGCAGGGGGAGCCGAAGGGGGAGCCGAAGGGCAGCTGTGGGCACATCCAACGCCCGCACCAGCAGGGGAGGAGTGTCGCCTCCCGGTGCCTCACCTGAGCTTGGCTGTGCCGGGGCTGGGGGAGGGCCTGGCAGGACCTAGCGAACCTTTCCTTCTGCTGGGTCCCAGATGCCAGGGGTGGGCCCGTGCCTTTGAGATGCGTTGGGGGAGGTGGTAAGGAGCCTTCAGGGGTGACACCGCCCTCTCCTCTAGCATTGTGCACGGTGTGGGGGGGCCTGGACGTGGGTGGAGTGGGCAGGGGGGTTCCATCATAGCCGAGGCAGTGGGTTTGGCTGAGTCCTGCCCGTGGTCCTCAGAGAAGCTGCTTGGGTCATGGGAAGAGTTTTTCGCCCACCTGCTATTCTCTCTTCTCTCTGGGAACGTAAGAGCTTGTGGGGGTCTCCTGAGCTGCCGGGTGGGGCTGGGGTGGGCAGGCCTCTGCTGGGACCCTGGGCAGTGTCTGCCAGCTCTTCCTGACTGAGTCACTTGTCCCCACAGAAGGGGCTGCTTCTGCCCCACGATAGGCTCTCCAAGGCTCTGTCGGCTCTCGGATTCACATGCGTCTGGGAAGTTCTTCAGCAGCTGCACCTTGGATGCTTTTACCTCTCACATTCTCGAAGGACGTAAAGAACAACTCTGGACTCTCACTTCCCTCAAAGGGAAGTAAGCGGTCTCTGTGACTTCTGGAGCCTTTGATTCCCCTGCGGCGTGGTGGGTCTGCGGCTGGTGCTGGGGTGCAGCAGAGGTGCACAGCCTGAGCAGGGCGGGGCTCATGGGCCTGGCGTTCCCCTCTCTCTATCTGGCTGTGGGGCAGCTGGCTGGCCCCTGGTGCTAGGGGCCTCCTTCTGAGCTCCGGCTCCATCCCAGAGTGCCCCAACCAGTTAGCCCAAACACAGGGATGTCCCCCACGATCCAAGTCCAGCGGCGGTGCCTGTGAAGCGACAGCAGCACGTCTTTCTCCCTGAAGAAGAATGGGCACTTTGTTACAGGTTTCCTCGTCTCCATCCCAGAGTGCCCCAACCAGTTAGCCCAAACACAGGGATGTCCCCCACGATCCAAGTCCAGCGGCGGTGCCTATGAAGCGACAGCAGCACGTCTTTCTCCCTGAAGAAGAATGGGCACTTTGTTACAGGTTTCCTCAGGGGTTGCAGTGGGTCCCACACGTCACATCTCCACTTGCAGCCCTCAGGTCCTCCTGGGAGCCTCTCACCTCCTGGAAGATCCCAGTCCAGACCCACCACTCAGACCTCTCCCGACCCTACTCACCATCCCTAGTGACCTCACTGATGTGTCTCCTCTGTCCTCACACCCTTCCTGCCCAGCCTCTCACCCCTCACACCCACCACAGCCCTGACATGCTGCTCCCTCTATGCATGGCTCCCTGGAGGACGGTATTCTGGAGGCTCTTGTAATAACAGCACTGCCCACCATGCCTTCTCCAACTAATGATGGGTGGAACAGATACTTCTAGAACAGGCGTTTGGAGCTTACTATTGTTAAAGGTGGGAAATATATCAGAATCAGAAGACATATTGTGCAAGTCAGTAAATGATTATTTATGTAGTTTCCCCTAAAATGGAACTTTGGGAGACTCTGCACACATGTGTGTGTGTGCATGTGTGTGTATCATGTGAGAGAGTGCACAGCTAATGGAAATCAGACTCATTCACCAATTGGTTTATCGCTTTGGTTAACTTTGCTGTACACAATTCAATTGTTTTTATTATTTGTCCTATATGGTTTCATTGATAGCCAAAGTGGACTGCTTTGGCTATAAAAACTGACAAAGACGGGAAATGTAAAGAACTTTTATGTTGAGCCACCCCAAGTTAATGAGGAGCCTAAGAATGATAATTCTGCAAATTTGCCTCAAGGTTATTTTTATTAGATCCGTAAATCGTGATCATCTGATCCAAGTTCTTATATAGGTCATCTAAATGTCTTTAGTACGTCAAATGAGAGGAAAACAGAAGGGAATGGGGGTCAGATTATACAGAGATAATTTAACTAGCTCACCTTTTTATTGGTTGGAAAAAATTATTAACAGCAATGTATTATTTAGAAGAACTTACAGATCTTTCCTTGAATCCTGCTTTATCTTATTATTTAGATAACATATGAACATTACAAAAACATAGCAGTTGATTTTTTCTTAAGCTCAAAATGCACGAATTCTAAAGATCAGGGCACGAAAGCAGTTTTTATCTATTTTTGAAGCTGATGCACATAATTAAGTTTCAATTATGTTTTAAATATATGTTGGTCCCCAAACCAAAACGTCGTTTTTTATTTGTCAACAAATCAATCTTTCCTTGCACAACTAATTTAAAGGAAATGAAATGTGTGTAACTTGTTAAATGGGAAAATGTTGAAATGTGTCCTTTTATATAATAAGCATTATTAAAAATTGTCTTTTAATGCTCCTTTAATATAATCTTTGAATAATATACTCATATAAAATATTTAACAAAATCTTTTTTACTGTAAGCCATGCAAAAATGATAAAATGATTTTTTTTAATTGTAGGGGAGTTTTGAAATTATAGATTACTGTGGAAGGAGTTCATTAGTCAAAAACAGGATTGGAAATGCTGATCTTGAGGCACAAAACCCTGGGACTCGCAGTAGGGAGCCGGGGCAGGGAAGATAGGTGAGGTTGGGGAAAGAACCAGTTCCAGCATTGTATGGTGTGTTCCAGCATACAATGGCATGTGCGCCTTCCTCCTTGGACACTGGTGAGTACCCCTCGTACCCCCAACCCACTAGACCCAGTCCCTACAGCAAATGTCAAAAGCTAGCCAGAGGTGAGGTCGTTTAATAGTGTTGCCTTTACCTCTTGTTTCCTCAAGCCAAGTCACAATGAAAAGTGCATTCTTCAAAGAACACAACCCCAGGCAGGCAGCAGGACAGAGCTTGGTCCAGTGTCCTGCCCTGTTGAAAGCTGGAGCACAGGTGGGATGAAGCAGGTGTCTCCCCAAGCAGCAGCCCCAAAAGGAGCATCCCTGAGCTGATCCCCAGCTAAGCTGCTTTGCCAACTCAACTTAGACTGGGTACACCGGTGCACTGGGTGCAAGCAACATCATTTCCAAGAACTGGCTGTCACATGACTGGGCAAGACAATAGAGCCAGGCAGGATTTTGTCCCCTGCACCATTTGTGATACTGGAAGGACCACAGGACACTGGTCATCCAGGCCAGTTCTCTTTCTTTATAGGGGACAGATCGAGGCCCACAGGTGGGAAGACGCTTGCCCAGGGCCTTGAGGTGTCCCTGGAGCATCCCATGTGTGCATTCTTCCAGGGAAGCTTCGAAAGTGTTCTGGTTCAAGAGTGTGCGCTATTTAAAGGATCCTAATCACAGAGATGATTGCACGCCTGCTATGCCCCGGGAAATGCCTTTGAGCTGGGGAAATGGCCTCAGGGTCATGGGAAAGGCTCTTACAGGGACAGCCAGGCTCTAAGAGACAGCCTGAAAGGGGGAAGAAGGACATGTTCAGGGCAGACAATTAACTTAAGCAACAGAAGAAACTATTCTACTGTGGCTGGGGCTCTGTAGGTATTCTGTGACCCATCCTGCGGGAACATTTATTTGTATCTATTCTGGTTCCTATGCCCCGGGAAATGCCTTTGAGCTGGGGAAATGGCCTCAGGGTCATGGGAAAGGCTCTTACAGGGACAGCCAGGCTCTGAGAGACAGCCTGAAAGGGGGAAGAAGGACATGTTCAGGGCAGACAATTAACTTAAGCAACAGAAGAAACTATTCTACTGTGGCCGGGGCTCTGTAGGTATTCTGTGACCCATCCTGCGGGAACATTTATTTGTATCTATTCTGGTTGGTTGACCTGCCATAGCCCATCCTCAAATGTATCAATCCAAGGTACTGTTATTTATAGAATCATTGACTCACAATCTCCCCATGAGCTCCCCTGCTGAGTGACTTCCCAGCCACTGCTGGTCACCTCCGGAGGCAGGTGCGCACTGCCCCTGCAGCTGCGGATTCCTGCAGGCACAGCCCAGTGGAGGAGAAGCCTCTCCTCCACTAGTTTTTCCCTTCCAGTTCTGGTTCTTTCTGCCCCTTGGGGTCACCCAAAGTGTACCTGGTCCATCTGTCACGGACAGCCTTTCAGACATGTGCAGTTAGGGATAATGCCCTCTCGCTTGCCACAAATAAATTCCAAGGCAGCAGTGACATCTCCTTCCCCTGCTCTTCACACGGCCTTGTCATGTCCTCTTAACATCTTGGTCACGCATCTCTAAATGGGCTGCAGTTTGTCGACATCCCGCAGAAAGCGTGGCCCAAGAACCAAATGCAGCGCTTGGAGTGGCCACTAAGACAGCAAAGGGCAGAATTGCCAGCTCCATGTGCCAAGATCTCTGTGCAGAGCTGGGCCCAGCTACAACCAAGAGCTCTTCTCGAAGCTTCTGTTTTCTAGTGGGGGTGATGCAGTTTGCCATGAGGGTGAGCTGCACACGGGGGCCATGGAATCTGACCTCTAAAAGGGCCAAATTGTTGTTCAGAAAGAACATTTCTTCCAAGACCTTTTTCTGTTCTAACCAGGAAAGTAATATCACTTTCACAGAGTGGCATGGACTTGAGTCTTTATGCAATTTACTTAAGGATACCTGGGCCTCTTCATCTGGTGTTTCATTCACCAGGTGACTGCTGAGCGGCAAGTCTGAATGTCCCTATTCTGTTTCCTAAACTGAGGACCTAAATGGAGCTCAGTGTCACCTGAAATTTCACAAGAAATCATCAGCTAATTATACAGCAGAAAACTATGCAAGAGCCAGTTCTAAAAGGGAAGACACATCCCATTGATCCTTCTAGACTGAGTGTTTTTACAGCATTCTATTTTTATACCAAAATGGACTGAACTTAACAATATTGCGTTATCACAGGAAATGAATGAATCTGTCAAAAGTCACTTTTTACTGAATGACTTCTTTAACCTGAGCTGCCAGCAAAGTCCATCACAGTGGGAAGTCATGTTTTGAATGATGTGTCCTGATGAAAAATTGATGTTGGTGGAAATAACATTTTTAAAACTTCTAGGTATTAACAGTAACTTTGTGTTCTCCGTGAGGCTCAGAGGGGCGGCGTGTTCTGCGTGTCCACATCCGTGTTTATTAGTTTATAACCTTCTGCTGTGGCATTTCATCATCTCAGCAAAATTGCAACCTTTCAGCTCCTGCAGACAGTCATGCTAAAATGGCTTTGAGGGAGAGATGGCTCATGTGGTCAGGCATTTTTGTGTCACACTCAATTGGCTAAACATAGTCATTTTGGGTTCTGTTATTGACTAATTTGGGTAATTCACCTACTGGGAAATATTTAAAGATAAAAATATAAAATCCTGTCAGTGTATGAGCAAGGTCCTTGATGTCAGTTTTGTGACATATTTTTAAACACTAGAAGCTGTTCTGAGAATATTCTGGCATGTTGTAGTTAAGTAAGACAATGCTGGAGGCCCATCAGCTGTCTGTCTGCCCATCTTCCGGTGCACATGGACGTTCCTATCAGGGAAGCTATTTTATACCTGGGCGGCTCCAGTTTAATAGAGAATGCCATTAACAAGTGTTCCAGAGTGTGTCCCGCCTGCAGCCTTGATTAGCCACCGGCATGCTCACAAGCTCATTTCTTGATTGGTGTTGAAATATGTCACACCCTGATGGAGCATTGCAGGCTGTCACTGCTGATGGATTCATGACGGAACAAGCACCTGCCACAGGGCTTCATCCACAACAGCAGCCATCCGGAGGGAACAGAGATTTTGGCTGTGTCTGTAGGAGGCCTTGGGATGCCGAGCTTGGAAGGTCGAGGAGTCTGCATGGGCAGAAGTGCAGGGAACATAGTCACTCTGGGACAAGTGCTGTGCCTTTCTCTGTCCCATGCATGTGAGGCTTGGGGCCTGGAGGCCCATGTTCCCCTGGAAATGTTTTTGAAGTGTTTAGGGCCTCGCATGGGCGTGGGATTTTACTAGTGTTACCCAACTTCCTTCTCTCTGTCCTTGCATTCTGTAATCACTTTAATCTGACGTATGTTGCAATGGGCATTCCTGTCTCATCTCCTCTTATATATGACAGTGACCACATACCCCCTTTGTGCCAGCACCAAAGTGTATCTGGGTTGTCATTTCCTTGGAAGCAAGAAGGTCAACCTCTTCTACCCCCTAGCCCTTCACACATGTTATGGGATCGGTACTCTTTGTAAGTGGCTGACGTGAGTCAAACAGTCGTGTATGGCTGAATCGTGAAGAATGTACCTACTCTTGTGCCCAAACCTGAGGACTTAATTGGAGCTCAGCATACCCTGAAAATTTCACAAGATTTTATAAGATGTAAGGAATGATCTGGGGCCTTTGGCTCTCCCAACAGAACCGGCAAGGCCTCCCAGTTCTTTGTTGGTGTTTTGCTTTCTGAGTGTCCCAGCCTTTCCTTTTAAGGCACCTCTCCAGACAATCCAGAAAGTTCTGTGCTCCATCTCTCAGCCCAAATTGAGCTAGGCTGGGCTCTGTGTTCTCTTTCTGATTCTGCTGCTAGCTTGGGGTGTAGTCCTGGTTGGGCAAGTGTCTTCTCTTCTGTGGGTCTCATCTTCTTCCTGTACACAAGGGAGCTTGGAACTAATGGCCAACTCTGAGTTGTGATTGTGAACATCCACCTCTCACCAACACAAGCCTGCACTTGGGCACATATGTGCACACACACATGGGCACACACTGCACACATGCTCAGCTGGGCCCTGCTCCTTCACTGCTGAGCTGTGGCCTCCAAGGTCTGTCCTCTCCATCTGAGTCCCTTCTGTGAAGTCCGGGGAGCCATGGCTGTTGGCACTGGGGCCTTGGCACCCACATGTCCCTGGAAGAGGCTGCAGCATGCAGCTCCTCAGCATGTGAACTGCCACTGGCCCTAGGGACAGAGCAGTGCTTCAGTGGAGGGGACTCACTGTGCTGTATAAATGTTTCTTTTTTGCTTTCAAAGTAACATAACTTTCTTGCCAAAAGTTTAGGAAATAGAGCTGAGAGGCATGGAAATCACCTATGATACCGCTTCCCCAACAGCTACCACTATCATTTTGTAGGTTTCGCTCTAGAGACTTTTCAGTGTGTATTTCACAATGTTTTTTCATACTGGGCACTGTGATAGGCACATCTATTAACTACGTGAATGTTCTCAGCAATCCTTCTGGACTAGAATCAATGAACACCACTTTGTAGATGGGAAAGCTGACTCCAGGTTAAGAGAGTTGCTGAGTACATCGAGGTGCTAGGGCTGGGATTTGCAGTCTTGGCCTGTGACTCCCGAACTTCCCCTCTTTCCACTAGTATAGCGGTTCTCATATTTCACCTATATCAAAATCCCCTGGAAGACTCGTTAGATCACATACCGCTGGACCTCACCTCCAGCGTTTCTGATTCAGCAGATCGGGGTGAGGCCTGCAATCTGCCCTTGTAACAGGCTCCCAGGTGATGCTGCTGCTGGACAGAGCAGCACGCGTTGAGAAGCACTGTACTCGTGCGTGTGCTGCCTTGCGTAGACACAGTTCTGTGTCCTCGTGTCCCTGCTCATTCTGAAAGAATTTCCCCATGCTGCTATTTGTCTTCACAAACATCGCTTTCAGTGACTACATGATATGATGCATGTCCTTTAAAATAAATCTATTGATTGTTTGATGCGTGTCCCTGCTCATTCTGAAAGAATTTCCCCATGCTGCTATTTGTCTTCACAAACATTGCTTTCAGTGACTACATGATATGATGCATGTCCTTTAAAATAAATCTATTGATTGTTTGATGCTTTGAAAATCACAAACCTGCCTTCAGCTCAGAGCCCAGGAAAATCACCCACAATTACATTCCCCTCTGAGAAGGGCTCTCTGGACCCTCCAGCTGTCCCAAAAAGGACAAGTACCTTGGATCATTACATCAGTGCCCAATGCCATTCCGTACCTGACCCATTCTTCACGGTACAATTAGCTTTCACCTCCCTCAGGAAGCCCACCCTGCCTACCCCAGGCCACAGGGATCTCTTCTTTGCTGAGACCCTGCTACCTGTGCTACCGTGGTTAATAGTCTGGCTTAGAACCTGGAAACTATGATTGTGTCTCTTCCAGAGAGTGATCCTCAGATCCTAGAGCCACAGACTATCAGTTCTGCAGGGCCCTTGGAGAAACTTTGGTCCAGCCCACTCATTTTATAGATGGTGAAACTGAGGCCCAGAAGCAAAGAGAATTGCTCCAGGTCACACAGAGCATTGTCCCTATAAGTCCTATTTTTTAATTCATTCATGACAACCACAGATTTATTTCCTGACCTTACAATTGATTTATGTTTACTGCTTTAAATGACCTCCCAGATATCTCTGTGCTGAAAGAATCCAGACTTGAGATAGACCAGATACAGCAGCTCCTCTTCCCTCCCTGCCACAAGGCCTGGGGACAGCCCCCAGAGCCACTGCTACAGTCTTGCCCAAAGGCCCCTCTAGCACCTGGGGGGAGCCGCTGGAGAAGGCTCGAGATCCTGGATCCTATTGCAGACATTTACAACGTGTCCCCTGGAGCCAAGCCCTCAGTAGCTCTTCCAGCTCACCAGGGCTAGAGCTGAGTTTATAGGTGCCCAGAGTCGGTAGATGGGCCCTTTATCCACATGGGTGACCCAGTGTCCAGCTCAGGGTGGAGATCAGCAATGGAGAGGATGCTGTGGAAGGAAGCCATAGCCAGTCTTTCGGTAGATGGGCCCTTTATCCACATGGGTGACCCAGTGTCCAGAGCTCAGGGTGGAGATCAGCAATGGAGAGGATGCTGTGGAAGGAAGCCATAGCCAGTCTTTCTCCATGGGAAGGAAATACGCCTGGCGGCTGCTGTTTTTATTATCTGACAAGTGTATTTTCTCTGAAATGGGCTGAAAAGTAGGAAGAATAATTATTCCCAGCAGCCCCGCCCCCGCCCTCGCATCGGGGCTGCCTGGACAGGCTCTTTGCTGGCCCTGTCCTTCCTCCCCCCACCTGCAGCTCTTCCTCAGTAGCTGCCGTGAATATGGATGGCGGGAGATGATCCTTCATTTCAAGTTTACTCTTATTTTTTCTTATCCCAAAAGCAGTATTGTGCATTACTTAAAAATCAGAAAATATGATCAGAAAAGAAATGAATGAGAAAATACCTCAATACCACCCATTCCAGAGATGACCACAATTTAAAACTACAGGTGTCAACTCCAGATCATTCTGTTTTGAATTTTCCTTACTTTCTCTCTCATTTAAGGTTTTTATGCATATATAAACATGCTATTTAGTGTTATAGTTTTTTTAGCCATAAATGAAATCATGCTTATGCATATTGTAGACTGCTTCTTTCATTGAGCACCTTTCCATGTCAGTGCTTGAAGATGTAACTCATCCTTGTTAAATAGCATTCAGTAATTAATAATGCCACAGCATTGATTGACACAATCCTCTCAATGGCTATTTACATTATTTTCAAATTTTGCCCTATGAACAATGCAGGTATCTGTGCGCTTGCCCAGTTACCACCAGTTGGTTTGCTGGTTAATTTTTAAATGGTGATGCATATTTATTCATTTGTTGGAGCAAATATTTCCTGAGCACCTGCTATGTGCCAGCCATGGTGCCACATTCTGGAGATACAGTAATGCACAAGATCCCTGTTCTTGCACTTCTGGAAGGAGGACATGGTTCATAAATAAGAAACATGTAAATTTAAAAAATCATTGCAGATTGTGATAATAATATAAAGAATCAGTACGGTTGTGTGATAGAGTGCTTGAGAGAGGAGGTGAGGGAACTTTTGTGATGGGAAGTCAAGGAAACCTCTCTGAGCAGGGCTGAGGCAGGAGGGCTGGTGTGGCCAAGGATGGGAGCGAGGCAGAGCAGAGGAGTCTGGGGCAACAGGTCTAGGAAGGGACTGAAGTTGGCTGGAGCCAGATCACTGGGGACCCCACAGGCTGTGGTCAATATGCAGATTTCATTCCAAGAGCAATCAGTGGCAGGGGGATGAAGACGAGGCAGAGCAGAGGAGTCTGGGGCAACAGGTCTAGGAAGGGACTGAAGTTGGCTGGAGCCAGATCACTGGGGATCACAGGCTGTGGTCAATATGCAGATTTCATTCCAAGAGCAATCAGTGGCAGGGGGATGAAGAGCCAGGAAAGGATCTGAGATTTATTTTAGAGCAGGCATTGACCCCTGAGGCCACAGGCCCACACTTCACCTTGCAGAGCTGTCCAGGTGTCCTGGCACCTGTGGGATATGGGACTGGGGGTAAGCCACACCCCCCTGCAGCTGGTGGTAAGAGACCAGTACTGATAGGAGGCATGTTACCCAGGCGAACAGATTCCCAATCAGAGCAATAATGGTGTCTTTTAAAAAGACGGAAAATGCAACTATTCAAGCACAGTAAGCTTGCTCTCTCTTTGAGGGCGTGTGTTTGTGGGTGTCCGTGAGTATGTAGAATCCTTTAAAAAAGCCAGAACCATGGGTCGCAGTCCAAAGCCAGGAACTGTGTGCTTTGACGAAGCACAGAGCCACGCTTTCATTCTCTTGGCTGGGAGAGAGGCCGCATCCAAACCCTCCCTCAGGTCAGGGTAACAGTGGATAATGTGACCCTAATTAAAACTTTAGGCATTCAGTAGATTGTGGCTCGAGGATGGACTGAAGTTCTCCTGCCTCAGGCTTGGGCCTTCTAGACAGGAAGAAAGAAACAGAGATAGAGATTTCTTTCCCCCAGGCTATTTCTGGTGAACCAGTTACTAGGGTTTTATACACATTTTCTACAAAAGGACAAATATTTGGGTCGGGCAAAGTGGCTTTGCAGGGGGCTGGGTTTTGCCATGCTGAAAATCGTCGTCCATAATGGGAAGAGACTAGATATGCAGAGCCATCACTGCCATTCAGTCCTTGTCCTCGTCGGGGCCCACTGGCCAGTCCAGGGGGGAGCTCGGCACTAACGTCCTGTGCCTGTCAAGCCTGGGGTGGGGTAGCATCAGTGGAAGTGGGCTGTCTTCCCACCCACCTGGGGGAGGATCTGGGTAGTGGGAGAAGGTGTGGGCTGGGGCTGACCATGTCGCCATAAACAAGACCACCCGTGCCCTCACAGAGCTGATGGAAACACCATCCCAGAGCCCCGTGTAGCCAGGGCTAGTGGGAGGCACACAATGGGTGTGATGGAGGTGAAGGAGGACATGAGGAATTCACCAGGGAATGCACCATAACTGTGGCAGCATTTGGGTGTGACCTTCAGAATGGGGCACGTCAGCAGCTGTGGTGGGAGGTGAGGTTCATTCTGGGCAGTGGGAACCAAGTGACCAGTGGCACGGACATGAACACGAATGGTTTTAGGAGAAGACACCAGGGAGGCAGACAGTCGGGTTTAGAACAAGCTTGAAGGCCGTCCCAGGGTGCGTCTCCTTCAGTCCACAGGGAGCCATCAGCAGGTTCCTCACATATGAGGATGGGTCGTGTGTGCATTTGGAAGATGGCTCTGTCAAGTGGGGGCTGAAGCTAGGCGAGGCCGGGAGGAGCTAGAGACTACTGGGAGCCGTGGTGTCCAGGTGAATATGACGGTCCTAAACAGGGCAGTCATCATGAGTACTGTTGGGAAAATATAGGAAAATGGTCAAGGCCCGTCAGATGTTCAGAATCTTGCTGAGCATTTGATGTAAATAGGCATGTGCGCTCAGGTGTTCCTTGGTTATTGTCTAATGTAATTGTGCATGTGCACCCATGTGTCCTGGGTTATGGACTTAATTATAAAGGATGAGAAGCTCTGATCCATGCCCACCCCCAGGATGCCCCCAGGGGTGGGGGTGGGGTCATGGGGAGACCACTACTGCTGCTGGAGACTGTTGCTGCTGCTGCCCCCCGGGACACTCCACAAGGCCACCACTGGAGCTGTAAGCTGCTGCTGAGGACTGAGCTCGTGTCGTCTGCCAACAGCTCCCAAAATCTTTCCCAATCACTTAGCATGGACCTGCATGTGAGGGGTCTGGGGACCCAGCCTGGCATGTGAGGGGTCTGGTGACCCAGGCTGTACAATGGGTTTGAAGGGTCTGAGCCCTAACTCTGACAATATAAATGGAAATTTAGTATAACTAAAATAATGAAACATTTTGGCTTTACTTATGATTTACCTTACTTTACAAGTACGAAGGAGAAGCAGCTGGGCTGGGGAATCAGTCTGGGTGATGTGGTGAAGGGGAAATCAAGCTCAGCTCCCAAGTTTGGGGAATGAGCTGCTGTTGCACGTAAATCAATTTTCTACTCCACTAAGTTTATTCAATTGAAGAGCCCAAACTTAAATTAATTCTTTTTGGATGGAAAGCTTTCTAAATAGTGACCACTGAACATCACCCTCTCTCTGCCTTTCTTAGCACATATCATAATCCTAGTCTGATGGGACCTTTGCTACAAATAGTTGTCACTTGTCTTCATTGTCGGATGCCTCAAGGCCTGTTGAGGGGTTTGGGACCCTTTGCTCCTGCATTGAATGGCCCCAGGCTGCTGTACCTAGCGAGCTCTGGGTCTTCTCAGTTCTAGAGCTTTCAGGACCCACATCCCCCTGCTATTCC
>NW_007728254.1:309927-321657 GCF_000696425.1 Galeopterus variegatus | reverse complement strand
CTCTCTTGCTGGCCACCTCCCACCTGAGCTGTATGTTTCCTCAGGACTGTAGTTCTGCTTGGAGCTGTGAGATGAAACGCAGAGTACTGGCGAAACTCTGTGGATAATGTCAGGCAAGCCGCTTCTCGGGGTCCTCAGTTTTCTCATCTCTTTTTCTTTTCAGCTTTATCGGTTTGCAGTTTTATCAAAGATTAAACAAAAAGAATCAACTTTTTTTTTTCCTTTTTTGTCTTTTTTCGTGACTGGTAACGGGATCGCAACCCCCAGTGTCGCGCCCGTACCGCGACCGGCAACGGGATCGCAACCCTCGGTGTCGCGCCCGCACCGCACTCAACCAGTGAGTGGACCGGTCTGTATATGGGATCCGAACCCTCAGCGGGAGCGCCGCCGCACTCTACCGAATGCGCCACCGGGCCGGCCCAAGAATCAACTTCTAATTACAGATGTTTATTGAGTCCCTGGTATGAGCCAGGTACTCTTCTAGGTACTTGGGATAAATCAGTGAACAGGGTCACTTATTCTAGTTGGGAGAAAAGAGGTGAGACAATGAACAGTAAATCATAATACAAAAGTAAATTATGTAGTTGTTAGAAGGTCATACATGCTATGGAAAAACAAAATAGTGTGGTAAGGAGAATTGGGAATGCAGGCAGGAGTGCAATTTTTAAAATGTAGCAAAGAAGAACTTTTCCATTGTTAGAGTTGTTAGAAGACCAAGTATCATTAATGGGAGGACTGTAAACCTCTCCTTTGGAGAATTTTGGGAAAAGAAATCTATTCTTCTTTTTAGATTCAAGGATGTTCTTTGGATGTAAAGGGGTTAACCAGATGATCCTTCTGAAGGCTTTCTGTTTAGGTGATTTAGTGGTTTGTTCAGTGGTAGCTACAGAATTTGTGTTTGTGTGTGTTCATACACATACACACACACGCACATATAGATGTCAGTATACGCACACATATACGTACTTCTCCTGCTTAAGGAGCAATAGAAGTTAGAGTTGGGAGGACCCAGCCACTGGCTGACCTCCAAACCAACATTTAAAAGGTCAGCCGTGTGCCATAATAATAGAGCCCTCCCATCCTGCCATTTTACAAGGGAAGAACCTGAAACACAGAAATGCTAATGACTCACCAGGGCCAGAGAGAAGCAGGGGTGGAGAACAAGGCCTGGCGTCTAGCCTTCTGTCCATCGGTCCCCTGCCTGCTGGCCTCCTGCATCCCTCTTACAATGACATAGGTAGCTCAGTTGTTTTCACTTCCCTTCCCTCTTGCTGTGGACCACCTCCACTCCCACATTTGTATAATTAAATAATAATAAAACTGTGTAAGACTCACATATCCAGACCCACAGGATCCAGTTTCACAATGATGTTAGAGTCACAGATATAGTCTAGTGACTATAATGTCAAAAGAGCAGATTCTTCTCACTACGCGGTAGGGACGTGGACTCCACAACAGTACTTCTCTAAGTCCCCCTTTCTCCCTCCAGCTTTCCTCGCACTCCACAATGGTACAAACTGCTCCCCACACTTTCCTAACCATGGCCCACTTGCTCTTCCACCTTCCCTCGTGATGCTACATCACAAAATGCCCCCCAAACAGGCCAGGACACGACCTTCCCAGAAGGGTGGGCAACAGGAAGCCCAAGGAAGACGAAG
The DNA here is from genome assembly GCF_000696425.1 of Galeopterus variegatus. Lineage (NCBI taxonomy): Eukaryota > Metazoa > Chordata > Mammalia > Dermoptera > Cynocephalidae > Galeopterus > Galeopterus variegatus. The sequence continues at coordinate 319,999 of NW_007728254.1, read as the reverse complement.
CTGGAATGCACATCAGCAGCCGGAGGGGGACGCCTGGGGACATGTGTGATTCATCTCCACCCCTCACACCACTGTTTACTGCGTCAGTGCCAGGCATTCTTCTCTGTTACCTCATGTCGTTTAATCCTCACAGAAACCCTCTGTGGTAGGTACTGATATCCCCACTCTACTGATGAAAATCACCGATGTCAGGGAAGCCTAGTAACTCTCCTGTGTCGTGTTATACCAGAGCTAATGCTAGGATTTGAGCCCAGGTCCATCTAGTTATTCAAACACCTATATCATGCTACTTCTAAATAATGTAAATGCCAGAGGCTCCATGTTATTTCAATTGCCAAATTATAAAACTAATTCTTTGGTGTTTGTATTGAGGCAATTAAATCTGTTTTCGGCAAAGATCTTGAAAGCATAGTAGCTAAATGGAAAGAAGGGATGTCCTTCCCAAGACTTGGGGAATAGAATCTTTACCTTGTTTGGAAATGCAGAGATCTGTCTGGGTCTCTCTGCCTACAGTGCAGGGAGATCCCAGCGATGTGGACCACTGTTCCAACATGTCAGAAGGTGATGGCTTTCTCTCTTTCAGTCTTTTAGCAGGTTTTACAACTATAGTGCTAATGTTAGGCCTGGCTGTCTGAGGTGATGCCTGCAATGCACAGAGGGGAGTCTGGAGGAGCTTTCAAAAACCCTGGAAACCTTATGCAGTTCCTTTGTCACAGTATAAAATAAAGATGTGTTCTGACAAACACATTGGTTCAGTGTGTGATTTTATGAATTTGATACAAATGAGAACCTTAGGGGTGAAGGTATACAAGAACACATTCTGTGGCTACCTGGTAACATTTTGACTGGAAGCTGGTATTAATTTGGGCAGGGAGTAGTGGAGGGGAAAGAGTTCAAACTGGAAGAAGGGACAAGAGGCCAGAGAAGAAAAATTACTAAACCTAAACCCGAGCAAATACAAAGAGAATGAATGTGAGCAAAGCAAGACAAAAGTAGATGAGAAAGAGTGAGCAGGGAAGGACAAGTTAGAGCAGTCTGTACTAGTGTGTGAGCTGAAGACATGGCACACAAGACAGAGAAATGTGCTCTTGATAGACAACCACACAGGGAGCCACAGGCAGCAACGGAACTCAGCGTTAACAAGACGCCATGAAGATGTCTGTTCCCATCAATGATGGTGCCAAGGCTTTCTCCTAAACTTCAGTTGTACAGAGTGCTTTCACGTGAGTTCTCTTTCCATGTGCCTGAGATCGTATTTGTTGCATCAGGAGGAAAATCATTTGAAAGTAGAGGCACTAATATTTACCATCATCCAAATTGCCCCTTATTAAACTGTGGAGACCAGAGCGAAGTGAAATGAGCTTAAAATAGATTCTGTGGCAATGGCCCACCCATTGATGTTATCACACATGAGTCATTACCAAATGCATTCTTCACATCTTGGAATAGATGGTTTTCAGTTTTCCAAAGTTTGCCATGAAAACTTTTCAAAGACGGTGTACTCACAGGAGAGTAACAACTGTTGATATTTTCCCTTTGTAGAGATGCTGTGCTGTTGAAACTATTTTCCTGGTTCCAAATGTTATTTGACTTCTTAATGTTGTGTGTCCACAGTTGATGACTTCATGTACTTCTTGCTTTCAGTTCCTGAGGCATAGCGATATGATGAACTGATTTAAAATAGCATTCTAATGACATTGTTGGGTGCTGTTGTAATATAAGCTGCAAAGGGGAAGTTCTTTCCTGAGGAAATTTGATAAACTGAAAGTCAACTTGAGTGTTTATGTGTTTTCCATGAGAAATTTTTGTCCTTCCTCATACTTTCCTTTTAAAAATTACCAGTTCATTTGTCCTTCCCACCCAGACACATATTTTAACACTTGTAACAGTTAGCCAAGTTCTCTTATGTTAGCATGATACCAGAGTTTGGATTAGATGTTTACCAGCAGAGCAGGTGAGTGTGTAGAGTTGTAAAGGCAGTGCAAGACCTTTTTAATTCAAATATTGGATATTTTAAAAATAAGGAGATAGGGATGGTTCTTATCCAACAGGTCTTGGCCTTTAGCATAGCAACATGTAAAAAGCTCTTATTCTTTAAAAAAAGGGAGGGAAATTTTAAAATTTTTACTTGATATTTTCTCCTCAATGCCAAACTTATAGAGAGTCTCAATGCTAGAGGTGACCCACTGACATATATTGCCTAGTCCAGTGTTTTTTAAAAAATGTGAGCCAGCATTTAAAAATCAGGATATTTCACATTTTTAAAAATCTAGATTTATGTCTCCTCTTTAAAAATAGGATGATCTGGCAACATTGGGCCAACATAGCAGACATTGCTGGGGCTGGCGCTGCAAAGCGGCCTCCAGTAGGTGGTTTCTGGGCCCTCTGTCCAGTGCCTTGTGGGTCCCCACATCTTTAGTCTATGGCCACAAGTGTTGCCTGCCATCCATAATCACGTTTGCAGTGTAGATTTTTGTAAAATGGACAGGTATTTTCTACCCATTTGGCAACATGAAAGAGACAGAGGGCAGCATCATTTCCCTGGCTCCCAACTCTCTTCGATCATGTGTGTCACCTGTCCCGTGGCATTGGATCTGCACCTGCGCTCATTCCCTCACAGCCTGTTTCCACCCTGCTGCAGACTTATTTCCACAGCTGGTGTTCACTGTAGAGAAAGTAGAGATTCCTCTTCCTGTGGAACAAGTCCTTTCTCAGGTCCTCACCTTCCAGCTCTCTGTGATGTCTGATGGTATGGTTGACCGGCACTCCCTCTCAGCACTGTCTTCCCTTGGCTTCTGTGATTCCACCTCCGACTGGATTTCCTTCTGCTTCTGGCTCATCTCATTCAGTCTGCTTTGCTGCCTCCTCCTCTGCCAACTGCTTCGATTGTTATTATTTATTCATTATTCAAGTATGACACAAACATATAGATTGTGAAAAAACATTCAGGCAATACAAAGTAAAAAGATAAAGTCTTTTTTTACCATCTTCCTACCCACTTCCCTTCCCACAGCTAACCATGGATAACACCTGGTTGGTTCTCTTTTCCTAATCTTTTCCATGTAATCTGGTTGGTTTGTTATTAACGTAAATAGGGTCATTTTATAGATACTGCTTTTTAACTTGGAAATGACCCTGGTCTGCCTAAAGAGATCTCTTTCTTACCCATTTTATGATCTGCCAGCTACTTAAATGTTGGTGTTTCCCAACATAGCATTTTGAATAATTACAGTGCTTATGTGTTGTTGTTTTATGATTATATCTCTGTTTTTCCTAAGACTCTGAGCTGGTAGGGACAGTGTCTTTCATATTCCCCTGTCTATCAGAGTACTTGTCAATACATATTCAGTGAGTGAATGAATGAACGTTGGTATTTTTGCCCATTCAGTTAGGTCATTCTAATTATACATGTAATATTAAATCATGATTTAAATTCGAATTCAAATATCCTAAGCTCTAAAGTAAACTTATCTATTTCTAGGTCATTTCCTAACAGCAATGTATTAATTTTGCTTTCCTCGTTAAGATCGCCCTACTATTCAAAAGAGAATTCTGTACGCCACTTGTTTTAGTTAGGAGAAGTATTAGTGGCTGGTCGTTTTTGTTTTGTATATTTTAAATGTGTGTGTGTTGGCATCTTGCCAAGGCAGATAGTATTTTGTATGTAATTTATTCTTCATAAAAGTATCATTTATCTTTAAAGGGCATATAAATGCATAATGGTTGTATAAACAGAATTGCCTTAATACAACATTTCTTCAGTAGGAAAATAGTTGAGATTTATGAAGTGAGCTTTGTCAGATACAATTTGAGCTCTATTGCTCAGGGTTCCCATTCAGTATCATGCTGCTGATAATAGCCCTGATTTAAGGAGAAACCAATGAAAACATCTATCATCTGATAGTCATGGGATGCCATCCAAGCTTGTGTCATGGTCGTGTAATGTTCCTGGGTTTGTGGGATGAAGAAAATAACACTTGGGTATTTGGATTTATCCTTTAGCTGTTTTTGTCGGGCGGATGAATTTCTTACTCCTGAGTTGAAATGAGACTTAAATACTGCTAGTAACTCTCTCATCACCAGACCCTCTGGAGGAGACACCAAGGGTGAGTGTGTGGGAACAATATTTTTAAAATTCATTGGGTATAAAAAAGTGGGGGAGCTGGAACTAATCTATGATCTGTAATGAGCTGAAATCAGTTGGTCACTAACAGTCCATGTCAAGACATGATCCCTTGTGCAAATTTGAGAATTATGCAAACACAAATTAGACAATAAAGAAATGGAAAATGGAAACTACATAAAGACCTCTGCAATGCACATGTCTGTACAACTAATGAAAATTCTGCCTAAGGGGTTAATGGAATGACTAAAACTCAATTTAATATGGGTCAGAGTCTTGGGGAAGGTGGTTCAAGTGCTGTGTTTTCAAGCCAGGTTCAGAGAGGAAAGAATATTTGATTTCAGATACTGTCATAAAACAACAATTACATCTAGTTGGAGACTTAAAGTGAGTCCAATTACAGAAGGACTTAATTGTTGAAATAAGAGTTTGAATGATTTCAACAGGGAACAGAAAAGAAATGACTATGCCCATACTGATAACTTGTATTTGTAGAGTGTACTATAGTTTACAGACACCTTTGCAGAATGTTATTTTATTTTATCTGCACAAAATCTTGATGAAAAATACAAGACTTTTGGACAACTGAACCCGCAGGATTGCTGTGGCAGCCCATCTGGATATAGCGGATGCAGGAGAGAGTCAGAGAGGGAGACACACTCTGAGTTTCTGGGCCACTGACTGAAATGGGGAATAAAGAGGTGAAGTTTGGGTGAGAGGAGGTGATCAAACCTAGCCAAGACTTGTGAGGAGAGAAGCTGCCAGTATTCCAGTCAGGTCCTGGGGGCTAAGAACATGGAAGTTAAGAGTAGCTGGTGAACTTTACAAGTGTACTTCTTGTAGCCTGGTGAGCTTGAGAGCCTGGGGCTGGGGTAGGGGTGGTCCAAGAGGGGCCTCATTAGGCAATGGATGGAGCTGATGGACTAAGAGGAAAGAAGCAACCAAAAGGGAAAACGGAAGGTCAAATGATCCTTGTAAATCAGAGCTGCCACGATGCTACATTTTAGAGAAACAGCAGCATGACAGCATGAGATCATGTTCTGTGTTGTTTATTTGCAGTTTGTTGAGTTTTATATCCCTCAGGAAATAGCTGTGGCTCAGATGCAGACAGCTCTGGGTAGACAAAGGACATGACAGCAGCATCAGAGAAAACTAGTCAGCAATGGCAAAAGCAAGGCGAGAGGCTGGGTACCCCTACTATGGGTGTAGCGGGCTCCAAGGGGGCTGTGGGCAGGCTCCTTTCTCAGCAGGCTGTGGGTGGCTAACGGCACAGCCTGCCCTTGAGGCTGGCCCAGCATCTTTTAAAGGAATGGTACCAAAACACATAAGTGTCATTACATGCAGTCACAATCACTGAAGACATAACTCAGAGCTCATGCCGGCAGGGCTGTCTTCTACACAATTGGACCTTTTTTTAAAAGAGTATTTGCAGCGTTAAGTCCATAATCAGCTTGACAAGATCAAGCCAGCCCCGCCTCACACCTGGGGTCTTCAGGGTGCTTTGCATGTTGGGCGTCTGCTGCTGCTGTGTTCAGTACCTGCCTGGATTGATTCTGTGTCCAGGAACCGTATGGAGGGAAGCAGCAGACACGTGTGTTTCCTTCCAGCAGCCCATCTCTGATTCTCTTAGCCTTCCATCTTGCTGTCTCTGCAGGATTATTTGGGGGAAAATATAAGACCAAAGTGTGTAGCTTACTCTTGGCATGGTGAATCCATACATTGGCATGGCTGGGATGAATTTCTGTAATTAAGAAAAATGGCATCCAGAAGAGGAGGCTTGCCACTGATGAGATTATCTGGGTTTCTTTGCCATCCTCACAGTTGGCTGATTCTTCAGGGCACATGTGCATATATGTAGTGTTCATCAGCCCTGACTCCTGCTTTCAGAAGCTGGCTGGGTACCATTGCAACGAGACAGTGCCCAACAGAGGAAACATGCTGCTCTTGTTGGAGCCCAAGAGAGACACTTTGTCATTTGTTTATCAGGGATGCCTATGTTTTCTCCTGGATTGAAAACAAAAATTACAGAAACAATTAGTTATTAATATGAGCTGTCCACTTGTTAATTCAATTCAGCATTCAAGAAAAGCAATGTTTCTTTGCCAGATAACTCAAGGCCTTTGTGTGTGGAGCTGACAGATGGAGACTGTTGATGGAGAATGCACTTGGATGCACACAGAGCCCAAGAGAGCTTTCTTGGGCTATGAATGTTGGCCAGAAATTTAACAAGGCCAGGTTCAGAAAGGTTGTGGACAGAGAAAGGCAAAATAGTGAAGTAGCATATATTGAGATTCTCTCTTCAGTGTGGTGCCTACCAGAGCATTAGTGCAACTGTTTTAAAATGAATGTTGTTTGTGTTCATTCTGTTTGGGACATGTTATAGGAGTAACTTGCAGAAAAGAGAACTTCTAGTGTAGCCATATTTGAGAAATAAAGAGGAAAGAAATTGTCTTAAATTTTATCCTCTGAATATTATCTATTACTTAATAGTATTATCCTCCTCCATAGCTTTAGTGGTTGGGATGAAAACTTAAAGAAGAAGACTTCCCCCCTACCTATTTAGAAAACATGTGGTTACTGTTTTTTAAAAAAAAAAATAATAATAACTACAAAAAGTACAGAAAAGTATAAAGAAAAAAGTGAAATTATCCAAATTCCACCTACATTGTCCTTCCAGAAATCTGTGCATATACACATAGGTAGACATATATATAATTTAATGTAATTGGGATTGTACTATATAGGCTAGTCTGTAACCTGTAATCCAATGCTGTGGATGCCTTTCTATTTTGTTGAATGTAGTTTTACATCAAAAATTTTAATGTAAGGGCCGGCCCAGTGGCGCACTGGAGAGTGCGCCGCTTGGGAGCGCGGTGGCGCTCCCACCGAGGGTTCGGATCCCATGTGGAGCCCGGTTCCCACTCACTGGCTGAGCGCAGTGCGGGTGCAACATCGAGGGTTGCGATCCCATTGCTGGTCCCCGGTACAGGCGCGACACCGAGGGTTGCGATCCCTTACCAGTCAGTAAAAAAGACAAAAAGGAAAAAAAAAAAATTTAATGTAATGCCTGCATAGAATTCAATTGCCTGTCCTATTAATTTATTTATAGTGCCATTCATTCATCAAATACTTTAGTCTCACCATTTAGTAGACACTATGCTAAGTTCTGGGGATACAGCAGGAAACTCCTTTGTCCCTGGATATTTAGGTTACTACTGATTTTTCTGTGTCATAAGCAACACTGCATTGAATATCTAACATTGCAACATATGTCTTTGCATACTTACTTAATTTTCTCCTTAGAATAAGTTCCTAGGACGAGAATCAGCTGGTCAGTGGTTTTTCATATTTTGAAGTTTGCTCCATATTTATTTCCTAGTCACTCTCTACTAAAAGTGTTAAATGATGACAGTTTTTCAGTACTCCTATGATAATATTTTCATTGGTTATCATCTTTACAAATATGATAGGTGAAAAATGCTACTCCACTGTTTTAACTTATATTTCTTTGATTTTTGGTGTGCTTGGAATGGGAGTTTGAAACTGTGACTTCCATGTGCTCTATGGCACACCATTTTCTATAAGTCTTAATTTTATTCCTCTTAAAAGGGAAGACTGGGCTGGCCGATTAGCTCAGTTGGTTAGAGTGTAGTGTTGGTAACACCAAGGTCAAGGGTTCAGATCCCCATCCAGCCAGTCTCCCTCAAAAAAAGGGGAGGAGAGACCTTTTTTTACTTTCTTCTACAGGGCCAGGCTAGAATCAGAAAGAGGTTGTCTATTACAAGTAACTGAATTCTCACTGAAAAAATGTGTAAATTTTATTACTCACTTACATCTAGTTGGTTTTAGCATCATGTAACTATTATTAGGGATTTAAATGCAATAGTGTGTCTTGAGGGAGATCTACCCTTTGAGTTTAATATCCATTTAAATTTGTACAACTTGATTAATTTTCTTTTGTTTTTGAATAGATGCTATAGTTTTGAAAATATAAAAAAATCATAGAAGCATTTAAGCAATACCTAATAAAAATCTTAAAGGTAAATGCCTAGAGATATATTGTCTGCATTTAGCTTATCACCAGACTATGTAGCATATACATTTTTTTTTAAAAAATAGTGTTTTTTCCTGGCCCCAAATAAAATTCAGCAGCAGCAGAATGACTGAGACAGACCCACCTGAGTTCTAGTTCCTCACCCCTCAGTATTAACTGCCTTGGTCTCTGCTTCCACATCTACAGGGATAATAATGATACCCACCTTGTGAAGCTAGGAGAACTCTGTGAGATAAAGAAAGCATGCCACACCCTGCCTGGCACTTACTATAATAAATATCATATTTATTATATTTATTATTGTAGGAAATTTTGGCTAGATTAGAAGTACTCAGGAAAGGATATAATTCCTTTTCTGAAATTCCATCACTCAAAGGTGACCAGTGTCTCTGGTTTTGGGGTTGTTTTTTTTTTCTTTAGATGTACTCATATATTTTACAAAAGTTGGACCACACTAAAACTGTACAGCATTTTGAATCTCAGCGAATATGTATGCTTATTCAACAATGAGAGAGAATGGTTACCCAGATTTATTTTTTATACTGGTTTATTGAAGAACTTTTTGTGTGTTAGTATTTATTTGTAACACATTTTTTATTAGAATGAAGATTAGATAAAATTAAAAGACATTTTGGACAATTAAAATTATAAACGTTTCGATTCCTCCTAATTCATTGTTCAAATCTGCTTATTATGCGATAAGAAATAATATGACAGTTTTCTCTGTGATTTGGAAAGATGTTTAAACAGTTTACAAGCTGTAGGAGACTGCAGCTGTAGCCAGTCTTCATTGCTTTTGCTTCTGAGAGAACATGGAGTTGATCTTACACTGACCAAACGTGGACCGCCCAAACAGACTGTCTGATCTGAATCTTTGTCAGTTTTCTGGGTCCCATCCAGTGTGGCTGAGCGGGTTTTGTTAGAGAGTTGTTTTATTGAATACTGTCAAATTAAATTTTTGTTTATTAAATTCCCTATAAGCGAAACCAACTCTTCAAAGAAGCCTATTAGAAAATCTTTTTAAAGTACACAGGCATATATACATACACACGCAAAACTATGAATTCATTGATTGACCTGCCTTGCATGTTGAGATTGTCCAGGAATTACATTTCATAAATTTTCTGAAAGTAGGGAGCTCAAATGCTCTCTGCACTCATGCTTACGTGTTCAACAGTCAAATCCTTGCTTGTGGTTCTGCACCCTGTATAATAGAACTTCCATGTGAGTTCATTTTCGTTGAAAAAGTATTGTCTTTATTTTATTGCCATCATCCATTTTTTGTTAGAGAATAAGTATGGAGTTGTTTGGCAGGCTCAGAGTAAATAGTTGTTTTTTAAATATTTATTGCATTGAGAATTAATCCTTGAAAATATTCTAGTCACTGGGTAAAATTCATAATATAGGTTTATATTTTCTTAATTTAATTCTACACAGTATGTATTTTTATATACTATGTATATAAAATTTTTGGAATAAACTTTTTTCTACTTCAGGTTCTTCATTATTTTCAACCCTTTGTTAAAAGGGAAGATCAAAGTTTACCTGTATTAAATTCACAGCTTTAATTATTTCTCTATCCTTCTCCTAGGAAATTTTGAAGACTTGCAGTGAAAAAAAACCTTTTCGTGCTTCAGGTTTTTATTTTGTTTTGTTTTGGGTGAGAATCTGGGTCCTCATCAGTGGAAATAGCTTTATTGTTTTCCTCCCTACTTTTTTCTTTAGAAACAAAACTTAATTCATAAAACCAAAGCCAATAGTTAGATTTCGTTTTTTTCCCAACCATTTTGACCTGTTTTTAAAGTTTTTAGTAAGAATAGTGTTGAAGTATATTGCTGGCATGGGATTTTTCTCTTTGGTTTTTCTTTTTTTTTTTTTTTTTTTTTTCTTTTTTT
>NW_007728254.1:301272-308927 GCF_000696425.1 Galeopterus variegatus | reverse complement strand
TTTTTTTTTTTTTTTTTTGTCCTTTTTTGAGACCGGCTGCACCGCTATCCCTATACAGGATCCGAACCCACGGCGGGAGTGCTCCTGCGCTCCCAGCGCCGCACTCTCCCAAGTGCACCACGGGCTCAGCCTCTCTTTGGTTTTTCAACCTCTCAGAGCAAACACTGTGCTTCCTCTTTTACAGAGTTGATGTAAAGCACGATGGCAGTGAGCACTCCTGCGTTGGGACATGATGGGAAATTAAGGTTTGCTAGTGCTGCATCCAGGGTGGCCTACACTGCACTTCAGCTCACATCTTGCTGGGACAGATTGGAAGGAAGATCCCTCTCCCTCAAGTTTCTTGGCACTTCTGTGCCTTCTGCCTGGCAAGGGCGGCAGAGCTGTGGGAACTTAGAAGTAGCAGGGGCTCCCCACCCATCCTCAACCCACTTTCAAGTTTCATGTAACACCTCTCTGATGACTCTCTGGCATCCATGCAAATTCTGTTTCCACACAGTGAAGATCTCTGTAATAGCTGACATTCATTGAGTACTTACCACGTGCTAAAACTTCACTGTTTCACTGATGCTTCTTGGAAACCCTGTGAGGTAGGAGTTATTATTCTCAGTATTTTGTAGATGACAAAACTGAGGCCTAGAGAAGTAAAGTAGCTGATTTAAGTACGCAGCTTAATTACTCACTATGGTGTGTAGGGTCTGAGTCCTCAGTGCTAGCTCTTAACCACCACACTTACTACCTCTTCTTTCTTCCAAGCAAATTCTGGTAAAGTCAAAGTTCAAAGCCGTAAAAAGTATCTGAACAACCCTGGAAATTCATTTTATCAGGATTTGATCTATGTTATTTCTGGGAATTCTGTCAAGATGAAATGTAGTTTCAAAATGAGGCTAATGCAGTATGATTATTCTCTCAGGGTTACATTTCGTGAACCAGGGTCATTTGCTCATTCTGTGTTTTATAGTTTTCCTAAAGTTGTTAGGTTCTCTGGTGCTGTGTATAATATTTATCTCAAATTGCTGCTGTGTTAGGCCTTGGGAAAAGTTCATTTGGGTTGGGTGGGTTCATTTGACCTCTTTCAAATCACTTAACTATAGATAATCATAAATCTAGAGGAGAGAAAATATAAATTGTTTGACTTTGAAAACACAAATACAGTTTTCTTTATTTGGGAAATTATTTATGACATAATATTAAGTCCATAATTTTATAACTCAACTGCACTTATAGATGTCTTACTTCTGATTAAAATTAGAAGTAGCATAGTAAGTGCTCATTCAATAGTTGCTTAATGAATAAATTATTTATTTATTTATATAATTTTGAGGAGCTAAAAAAATGAGTGAGCAGTGTCAGTGTGTAAATGAGGGCAACAATCATGTATAATGTACACTTGGCGCTTTATAGAGGACATGACTCTCTATAAAAATATTTTGTATGTTCATAATGTCTTTTATCTAAAGAACTTCATGTTATAGACATTAATTAATTCCCAAAATACTACTCTAAGGAAGGTGAGTGACATACTCTTCATTTATAGATGAAGAATTTGCAGTTGAGACTGGGTGTGACAACTCAAGACTGATGAACTCTAGCAGATGGAGACTTGTCTCTGGCCTCATTCTGTGCCTGTGACCTGCCCTTTGACCTTTGGGAAGTTATATAGCCTAGATGGAGACTTGTCTCTGGCCTCATTCTGTGCCTGTGACCTGCCCTTTGACCTTTGGGAAGGATTAACTTACTGTCCAGCCCCATCCCTTATAAAAAAGGGAGTATTTCTGATTTAATTACACCCTTTAAGGGAGGTGTAATGATTTAGGTGTGTAAGCATATTTGGTTTCTAAATATACAACTAAAGTATTTCTAGCCATTTATCCCCAAACACTTTTTTTCTTCACACAGTTCCACAAAGTGCATACCAAGCAGATGGTGTAGACAAGCACATGGGTTATTTACAGCCAGTACAGTAGACAGGGGCATATGTGCTATAAGCCCTCTTATACCCGCTCCATGGGAGCCATTAACACATCCATTTAGATGAAAGTCTTGGGATTTTGCCCTGGGCTTTTCTGCTACACTCCCCTGAAGCATCACCATCTGCCCTGCCTGCTCCCAACATCGCTGGCACCCTCCCCTCCTGCCCAGCAAGTCACAGCCCTGTTCCTCCAAATGCCCCTCATTCACTTACACACAGTGCTGACAGCAGCCACTCTCTGTTTTTTACTTAAACCAGATAAGCTCTAAGCCGGTCGGACTTCCACCTAAGGATATAGAAAGCTCTTTAAAGGCTAGCCTTGGGCAAAGTTCAGTCCCACACAATTCCATAAACATGTTTGAACACTGTCCACATGCTAAGCTGGGTCCTGGGGTGTGGAGGGTTCTAGGACATGTTCCCTGGGAGCTGGCACATGTTTCTTCCTTTGTGCTGCAGTTTCAAGGCTATAGCTTTCCTGGTCAGCTGTAATGCCTGAAGAGCCCACATGTCATCTTCTTTTACTTAGTGTAATATTACTGTCTGTCACTATAATCATTAGTACTGTAGAATGTCAGCCTATAGAACCTCTGTGGGTCATTGTCTTCTTCAGAACTTGTTTTCAATTGCAAGAATAAAGACCTGTTAAAGATACTTCAGCTAAAGAGAATTTGTTACTATGAAATGGAGAGATCTCAGAATGTAACAACAGAAAATAGCAGTGAGGGAGACATCTTGGAAGCCAGAAAACCAATAGGAATGAAGCCCACCCTTCATGTCTATGTCTGTAGTCTGTGTCTTCTTATCTGTCTACTCCATTCTTCCAGATCTGCAGACCAATTCCTTCTGCTTGTCCTTGGCCCAAATGGACTCTGCAGCATCCTAGTCTACATGATATGTCAACTTTGCAACCCACAGCTAACTAGTAACAGCCTCTCTATTTTCTAATTCCTAGCAGAGCAATCTGATTGGTTTAATTTACCTTTTTAAGCCAAGCCACAACTTGTAGATTCCTAGTCAGCAAAGGGGCGAGCCTCCCTTGGGTCAGTTGTTCACCCCTGTCCAATTATATGTGGCTGGACAAACTGTGGTCACATGACCTGCTGCTAAGCTGTGGTCACATGGCCTGCTGCTAAGCTGTGGTCAGAGCAGATTCCCAGAGAAGGGGTTAAGGGTTGAGTACAAAAATATACATAGTACAGATGTGCTTTGAGAGACCATGAAATATAAAATCATATTCTACCCTTTGTCCTTAAGCAAGCCTTTTTGTGAAACTGGATTCTGTTAAAATGAGCACAGAAGCAAACTGAACCACATTGTCCAGTGTTTATAATACAGTACTTACATCTCTAGGTCCAAACCTTATGGTATATGAACATCCCCAAAAATCAGCTACTTCCTAATATGGCATGTTTAAAACCTTTCCTTTTTTAATCTAAACTTTATGACAAGTAAAATTAAAGTCTGTTTATTTCCTGTAATCCTAGAAACTTAATAAGTCTAATGAATTCAGAAGTGAAATCATACAGCATAAAAAAGCATTCCTCTATCTTGTGTGGCTAAAACTAAGGTCCTAGAATTAACGCTTACTAACTGCTTGTTTGTTCAGCAAGGACAGAAGGCTGAGGACAGCCATGTTTGCAACATACATCAGCTGATGCTGGGCAAGCTCTGCTACACATGCCAAGCAACTCCAATTATTCTTTGGTAAACACACGTTTATTCATTGAGGAGCAGTTGCTTGCCAATGTGTCATGCAATTATATAGTGAATGGAGAACAATGGATGCATTGTAGAAATATTTTTAAAACAAGTAAACAACAGACAGCGCATAGGAAAAGGGCCTCAGCTCCAGAATGAAGTCTGCTGATATGTGGGATTTAGCAAAGCAGCGGTGCAAATAAGAGTTCAGAAGAACAGAGTGCTTTGTTTTAAACACCTCTTCCTGGAATGCCACCCGCACCACCCCATAAGCATTTGTTCCTGGCTCCACCCACAGAGTGTGTAGGCATGTGTGGAAGTAGGTATGAGTATACACAAGCACTGAGCTTCCACACACTCACGTTTTTAAGAAGAAAAAAGACACTCTGCATTGGTTGATTTTTACTTCCTGAGGTCTTAACTTGAAAAGAACATGAACATAAATGTAAATTTTTCAAGACATTCGAAATTGGAGTTTTGGGTGATGCAGGATGAAATAAGACTGAGCTAGAATGTCTAGATTTACAGTTCATGTAGAAGGTGAATATTGATAGTGTTTTCCCTGATCAGTATCATAGAATATGCAGTATTTTTACCAGACCGATATCAAAAGGATTCATATACCATGACAGATTGCTATTGTAATTTTATCCCGCCTGGAGGGTCCTGGAATACTCTCAATGAAGTCCTTATGTGGATCAGAGAAGGGTTTTCACTTCACTTTTCAGTGACAGCCAATGGCCCCCTTGTTAGTCAAACCTGATGCCTGTGGACAAGGAGAGCAGCATTTAGCTTATCTTCCTCTCGCATCATGATTTATAATTCCATATTTTAATCCTACTACTCATATAAATCTTTAAGCCTTAATGTTTAATCATTTATCACAGCATCTCTATTACATTATGAACAAGCTGGGATTGATTACAAAGCAGTTTTACTAAATTTTTTATTGCTTTCTTTGAGCTGCAACCCTCTGACCAGAAGAGCTACTACCTTCGATGAAAGAATTCTTTCTTGGGCTGGCCCGGTGGCGCACTGGAGAGTGCGCCGCTTGAGAGTGCAGCGGCGCTCCTGCCGAGGGTTTGGATCCCATGTGGAGACCGGTTCCCGCTCACTGGCTGAGCGTGGCGCAGGTGCAACACCGAGGGTTGCGATCCCGTTGCTGGTCCCCGGTGTGGGCTCGAAATGGAGGGTTGTGATCCCGTTACCGACCAGTAAAAAAGACAAAAGGGGAAAAAGAAAAGAATTCTTTCTTTATAAGGCAATAAAATTAGTCATTATTGCCTATTTGATGGGAGTTAGAGCTAAAATCTAGGTATCTCTGACTTATGAGGTATATTTAGAATTACATCCGTGTTTCCCAAACTTTAGTTGTTTATATACCACCTTTATGATTTCTGCCATATCTATGTGGCACCTATATTTTCCCTTAAGTTTTTTTTCTACTAAATTTTATTTTTAAAAAGAAACTTTATGTGACCACCTCAAGTAGAAAAACAGTGTAATTTGAAAAAAAAAAATAGATGGTAACCATTAAAATCAGTAAATAAAAACAAGAGATGCCCTCACCTATAGAAGTCTTCAAGTCTAGGCCACACGTCTCCAATGAGAGAGGGATTAGCAGGTGTTGTAGAGAGGAGTCACAGACATGCCAACATCTGGCTGAGACTTTGATGTTTGAGAAAGGTTGAAAAGTATTGAAAAAGGAATAAGGTTCTCATTTTGCAACTGTACGTTATTTAGTGCCATCTAACATCTGCCATGAGCTTCAGAAATCACCTGAGATCTCCCTGCTAGTACACACTGTTCCCTTTACCACCACGATGCACCGCACAGCTCATCCAGCGAACTCAGGAGACCTCTTCCTTCACTGAAAAGATACACACAGATATGGGGCAATTTAAAAGTTTTAAAAGTTGCTCAGTGTTTACCCACTGAAGATGACCCTAGAGAATGGCAATCAAACATGGTGCCTCCTAAGAACTTCTTAAGTTTAGAGGAACTAATGTTAATCCTGTAGAAGTGAAGGATGGGATAAATCTATCCCTCAACTTATTTGTTTCAGGCTACCTGTTGGGAAAATAGAATAATTTAATCAGGCCCCCTCACTGTAGGTCTGGTTGGGGGTGGTGCAGTGCATTCTTTGTAAGCAAATTGTGTGGGGGGGGTGGAGTTAGTGCACCTGCATGGCACCACAACTTGGCTCGCATGGACCACCTCGGGCATCTGCCGCACGCAGCCGTGCTCTCCAACCTATGGCTTCCAAGGACCTTTTTGCCGATTACCTAGCTCATAGAATTGCATGTGAGGGGTCTGGTGACCCAGCCTGGTGTGTGAGGGGTCTGGCGACCCAGCCTGGCATGTGAAGGTTTTGCAACCCAGTCTCTGTATGGGCTTGAGGGGTCTGTGAGCTCCAGACCCAGCCCTAGCTCGACAATTGGCCCAGTCAGCAGGATTACAGGCAGGTAAAAGAGCTTGACACCACCTCAAAAGCACATTATGCATTTGTCTCCTGTGATGGAGGGAAAACCCAACTGGAAAATCATATATATTAAAAAGAAAATATGGGTCACTTTTGCTACAGGCTATGAGTGCATGCAATGAAAGCTTAATATTTTTCCACTTCAAAAATCTGAGAAATTTTCCTTTTCTGTAGTGTATTTAGTTTTCCTTCTTTCAGAAAAAATAACCACAGGGGCTTCACAAAACCTCTTAAACACTTTTCTCTGTGGTAGCCCTATTGAGTTTAACATAAAATACATGGAAGCCTTTACCACATGGCTAGAGTAAAATATTTCTTTCATGGAATAGGTGCTTCATAAATAATTGATAAGTGTATTAGTGACTGTATATTCAAAATTCTTGCCTGGACAAAGCTGTGTCCTTTCAAAAGTTGCTGGCAGGATTCTGCATTCCCTGCAGCATCAGGTGCTTCCATGACTGGGTGTGGCGCAGGCTCTGGATGCTTCAGCAGTTGTGTGTGGAATGCTGTTCTCTGTAATGATGGTGGTGAGGGTCTGACACTCCCCAGGACTTTTTCGTTTGAAGTTTTGTACCTGGCATCTTCCCTGGGCTCCTCTGCATCCACACACTGTCCACCCTTCTCACTCTGCTCTGTCCCGGGAAAAAGTGGAGGTAGTGCTCTGACTTCTATGCACTACCTCCATGGGCTCCTTTGTCTCTGGTTTCTAGTTGGGCTTAGCAAGGTGAGCATCCAGAGATTGAAGGAGGGAAGAGACTGAGGCCAGGATATTTATTCCCTGTAGCGTCTCTTCGGACTGGCAGAGGCTCTGAAATGATGGTCATAGCTCCTGTCAGGCAGCCTTCTCCACCAGCATTTCTGTCCCGGGTTCAGACGTCTGCTCCCTCATCTTGCCCCTGCAGGCCTTGGGATGTAACAGAGCCTGCGCCTACCTGCTTCCCCTTCATTATTAGCTCAGGGACTGCACTAGGCCTTGTGGTTTTCCTGAGCCTGCCCATTTCCTTGTGAGTATATCTTCCTTAAGTTCTTCTGTTGGTACCCTGATTTGCAGGTTTGCTGCTTTGGTGCCTTTGTAACACAGCAAAGCCAACAGATTCCAGTGGGACTGACTGCTGACTTCGGCTTTAATAGTAATGTGTTCTATACCAGTATGGTTCCCAAACTTGGACTGCTTCAAAATCCCCTGGGGAGGTTGTGAAAATGCAGGTTCCTGGGCCCCACCCTTGATCTACTGACTTGGGGGCACTGAGGATAGCTCTAAGGCACTTGCAGTGATTAACCTTTTGTAGTTCATTAGACACAGGATATAGTAATTGATAGTACCCAAACTTGGGTGGCCTTCTGAACAGAAAACTAGTTCAAGGACACTGAATCCCTGCTTTTTGTGCCATGTGTTATTCTTACCTGGGGGTGAGTGAGTAAGAGAAACACCTGCTGGTTGTATCCTAAAAAATACGATTTAGGGCCAGCCCGGTGGCGCACTGCTACAGTGCGCCGCTTGGGAAG